>NC_057809.1:563260913-563299932 GCF_018294505.1 Triticum aestivum | reverse complement strand
CTTTTTTCCTTTCCTCACCGACGCCGGCGTCGGCTCCATCTCCTCCTCCTCGCCGTCGTCGAGCTCGTCGTCCATGTCGCCGGTGGTGTCCATTGTGTCGTCTTGCACGTGGAACCCGGGGTCGGAGGCGGCGGCGGCCGATCCGCTCGTGATGATCTGACGACGAGGTCTGCGGGAAGGGCAGTGCGCCATGGTGTAGAGGCGGCATCGGGGAGGCTGTGTACGCCGGCGGTGAGTAGTTATACTGGGGATACTAGACGCCGGCGAACGCGGGTGAGGGAGTGCACTGGTCGGGGTTCAGACCGGATGGGGAGGCGCGTTGGCCATGTGGAAAGGTGATGTTGGGGTGAGTCCACCATGCACATCGCCGTTGGAGTAGCCAGGCGAGGATGCGTACCCCAAGTGCGATGGTGGCGGCAAGAAGCTGGCGGGTGACGCGACGCTCTGCTGGCTCCACGCAGCTTGCGGGCCGTGGCCGCCGGGCGGATTCATCATCCCACGTCCCGGGCCTTCTTTGCATTGAGCCTGTTCCGCCGGTCGGTGGCGACAGCCTCCCGGCGCTGAACCTCTGCCCTCCACTCGACATTCTACATGCCCGGCGGTTTTGCCATCGGCGCCCTCGGCTTCCTCTGCTTTGGCTGAGTGGAATTGGCAGCGGCAGCCGCGTGGGAGGCCGAGTACTTCTTCGGCGGCATGACGCGATGGCGGCCGGATGGCGGGGAGCGGGAGTAGAATGGCAGGAGGAGAGGGCAGAAGGGGGGAGCAATGGAAAGGGGGGGCAGCGGGAAAAGGCATGTCTGTCGCCGACAGAGCGGACACGCGCGCGTTTTTCCTTCGGCCGGCACCCCCGGGGGTCTGGGTTCGGCTCGGGTTCACCGGCCGCTATTTTGGCCCAAACTGACGATAAACAAGGTCCTGGGGCGCGACTGGGCCGATTTTTGGCACCGGCGCTAAAAAAAGAGCCCTTGAGGCATGTTGGGGACACGGCTGGAGATGCTCTAAGGCGTGTGATGTACACGTCACTAATGAATGCTTGGTGGATTATTGGGGAGAAAAGGGGGAAGGCCACCGGATCCAAATCTTTCACCGTAAGCACCAGTAGCACTATCATGCATACTGTGCCGCTGCCTGTACCGAGTACTAGCGTGAATACTATGGCGTCGAGTTCTGTCGGCGATCTTGCGTGGATTATACACACAGGTAGTGCGCATTGCGATTGCCAAGTAGAGAACCTGTAACACGTCGTGCTCAGAAGAAATGGGAGCAACGCAAAGCCCAAGCTGCTGCAAAACAGGCCGAAGCAGAGCAATGTAGAGGAGCCGTTTCCTGAAGGTCCAGGCAGCGCTCCTGTTTATCCAGCGTTGTCTTGAACTACTGATTCTTGAAATCATTTATTATTTTTCTCATGTTGGCAGAACATTTGATGTTGTTCAAATTTCACACCCTACTTAAACCCAGCCGCCGGGGGCGCACACTCCCTCCTCCCCTCCCTTCGCCGCCGTCGGGCTAAGCCTCTCTCCCGCGTCTTTGGGGTTGTGTGGGGTCCCTAATCATGTGGAGGCGCGCCTGATCCGATCTTTGCGGCACGACGGCGATGGCTGCGGCGGCCGGGTATGTTCGGGCGGCGGCGCGGCGCACCATCTGACTTTGGATCGGCGGCGGCGGCGTGAAGGGCCTGGTGGACGTGTCGGCGGCACCTCCTGTCAGATCTGTTCTGGCCGGTGCAGCCCACAGTGGTGGTCATCTCTTCCGCCAGAGGTGGCGGCCTGCGGCTGGTGGTCGGATCTCAAGATTCGCCATCTAGTCCCGGCTGCGAGTCGAGGAGGCATAGTTGCCAGCGAAAATCGAGCCGATGACGGCGCTCTGTGTCGTTCCCTTGATGAAGGCATCATCGTGTAACTATTGTCGACCCACTCGTGCTGCTCCGGGGGAAACCCTAGGATCTGGTCTTCCAGATCGGATGATGGCGGCACTTCAGTGTTGTTTCTCTCTTGAGAGCATCGTTTGTGGAGCAGCGCTGGAAGACTAGGGCAGGAGGTGGAGTGGCTTCGTCTTGCACAGAGCTTCGGTGGAGATGTCAAGTCATGCATGGCCGACTGGTGATACGCTGTGTCATGCCTGTTTGGCGGGTGCTATGCACGGCAGATCTTCCGGAGTCTTCAAGTTGTGTCGGCTTGTGGTACTTGGTGGCATGGTGCTGAGGTGTGTGCCAGCGACGACGCAACGTGCTCAACAGTTTGTGCGCAAGGAGGTGGTGTCGTTGAGCACCATGTGGCGTCTACGGGTGGCCGGACTAGCAAGGATGACGCAGATCTTCTTCTTGAAGGTGGGTCAGCGGTACCGATGATGATGATGGCTTTTAAAACGTGTTCATGTGGTGTATGCATTAGGTTTGTTGCACCAGTTGTAGGTTCCAATACGTTATGTGGATGAATCCGACGACACCGGTTTTAGATATGGAGAGTGAGAACACTTCATACTATCGAGCTTGTAGGTGTGCATACTACCTTCGAGTGGCTTGATGTATGTTTTTGTCAGATCTTTGTTGAATAATTAATAAAGATGGTTACATGCGTTGATTGATGCAGAGACCGGGAGACTTAACCTCCTTTTCTATAAAAAATATGAAGTATAGAGCACGCATCTACCAGTTTTTCACCACAAAAGATGTTTGTTTCGTCCTCGATGATAACTGACTAGTAATAATATATAAATTATATCATATTGCTGGAATAGATGAGATTTAGTAGCAGGATTATTTACCTATCAGCGATCGATGTGTACTATTGATTTCTTTAGCTATGTCGGTTGCTCAGTTATTCCTTGATGAAGGAGGCATGAGAGATGATGCCAAGATGGCGACACTTTTGTTGGTTCAAATGGAGAATACCAAAAATAAGCATGGGGTTTAATACTTGGTCAACTATTTCTTCATTGTCGTAGGCTAGAACACCATATCAGAAGATTTATTCAAGTGCCCAAGAGATCAAACACTGAGCTTCCCACGAGCAACTTAGAGGAGCTGTGGGTTTCCATTACCAACACGCACAATGGTTTGCTCATATTTTTTTGATGACACCATCTATGTTTTGTGATGAAAATACACTACAATTTATGTTTGAACTTGAACTGAATTAGTATTTGAAATTTGAGAAAAAAGTTATGCTTGCAAGTGTGATGCATGATCATAATATTGAATCAATATGTTATGATTATAAATATTATTGGGAGTACATATGCACAACTGTGGAAGAAATATATGTAATGATAAAAAAGATAATTAGCCGAAGAAGATAAAAAATATATTATTCTGTTCTTTTTCTTCTGTGCTGAAAAACTACATTTAAACTTCTAGAGATGCTTTATTCACCATTATCATTGGCGCAGCAGGATCAAGTCCAGAATGATCACGTGGCACAAGTATGCAAACTGATTATTTTACAAATTAATGTATTAAACTAATGGTCGATGGGTGGTCCACCAAACTGGTTGTAATTTGTGTTACCTCTGATGTTTTTTATACTGTCATGATTGAACATGAATAGATTTGAAGTTTTTTTAAAAAAACTAAGGCTTGATTGGTTATACTCTTTCTATTTTTAAATATAAGAGATTTTAATGCGGACTACAACTTATGTATATAGATTTGTTTTAGAGTGTAGATTCACTCATTTTGCTCCGTAATAGTTCGTATTGGAATCTTTAAAAGACATATTTAGGAACGGAGGGGTATATACCGGTATAATTGAACGAAAAAAATGACATTACATGTCGAGAGGGCACGTCCTGCACGCATGAGTATATGCACCCATTTTTAAAAAAATGCATTTTAAGCATGTTTTAAAGTGTTAAAGAATTCAAAAGAAAATTCACGCATACATGTTCGTAAATATGTATGCGCGGCACAAAGATTTGTGAAAAAAATGTCTTTTTGTTTTGTCTTTGAATAAAGAAAAAAATTCAGTGCTTCTAAATGGTGTTCCACGGCATGATTTTTTGCCCCTTTTTTTGCACAGGCCACAAGAAAAGTTATTTTTCCGTGAAAGTGTATGCACGCACATAGAATATGGAAACGTACCGTGCAACCTTTCTCAGATTCGTTTAGCATTTAGAAATGTGTTTTTTGAAGTGGGTTCATATATACCTGGGTCCATCCATGCACTTCCCATTACATGTCTGACACTTTTGAAAAACACCACAACATTTTGTCCACACTTCATCAAATGCCATTACACAAATTTCGATACCAAAACACCCCCTCTCTGGTCTTCTCCATTTTCTCCTCCTTCATCCTAGTCTTCATTACTAACCACTACACCGTTAACTCTAGTGACATGTTTATTTCCTCCGCTTCTAACCGTATCTACAACCCATTCCACACTACTCTATCCCTTGCCTTTTGTCCATTCTAATATCACAATGTGGGAGAGAGTAGGATGGCATTCTCCGGCATCGTTCGTAGCTCGTGAGTGGAGTTGCCCTACTTGAGGCCATCGAGATATGAGCTCTCGCCGGCTACCATACCCCCTCCTAGCCAGCGTGGATGTCTTGTGGCCGCTTCCAGGATGACAAGGTCGAGAGGCCAATGCTGGAGAGACAACTTCAAAGGCGGAGTCTCCTTGTGGTCTGTCGACGATGCCCACCTTGATTGACTTCTTAAAGGTTGTCGTTGTGGTTCCTGATACTCGGTCACTGGTAGACGCATTGTTTGCTTAATCTGCCACACAAGCGTGTATCAACTCTATCAGGTTCACTATCCCTCAACACGTTAAAGAGATGGATGGGGACATAGGGGCAACGGGATGCTGAAACCAATCGATGGGGATTGATCTGTCTGGGACGAGGAGATGGAGTTCCATTGACACTGCAATAGTGTGGTAAGCAAGATTGGGGGAAACAAGATGACAGAATGGCAATTTCGATGAGAATATAATAAAGTTATATGAGAATTTTTGTCCCTTCACCTTGTAGGCATATGTTGGAGGGCACGGGAATTGTAGTGACATTCCCAAAGGGCAAAATTGTAATTTCATTTTTCTAATTGAATAAAATTATGCGGGCATATATAAAATCAACCCTCAAACTAAACCCACGCAAAAAATACACATTGCTAGTGCAATTACCTTATAATTAAGACGAGTCAAAATTTTCATTCTTCTTCCACATCGCTGCCTATTTTCTGGTCCGCCCTCCTCCATCGATCGATCCGCCACCTCCATCCATCACAGCTAGTGTCACTGCCACACCGCCTCACTGCCCCTCCCAACCCTAAGTTGCACCCTCCTTTGGTCCACTACCCAAGGTGAGGAAAGGGAGCTCCACCGGCTAACCATGGTCTCAGTACCACAATAGTGCGGTAAGAAAGATTGGGTGAAGAAGATGATGAGATGGCAATTTCAATAAGAATAAAATGATGTCATATGAGCCTTTTGGTTCTTTCACCGTGTAGAATGCCATATGTTTTGAGGGGTCAAGAAATCTCGTGGCATTCCCAACGTGAAAATTGTAATGACATTTCTCCAACTGATCAAAATTGTAGGGTTATATATCCAATTAACCTTTTAAATAAACCCACGCAACATGTGCGCATTGCAAATCCAATTACCTATTAATTACGATGGGTCAATTTTTTTGCTTCTTTTTTCACATGACCTCCCACTTTCCGGTTCACCCTCCCTCATTAAGTCGTTGGGTAGGTGGGTAGCTGCCTAGCTGACTTGTTTTTTTTAAAAAAAATGGATGAGGACCCCCGGCCTCTGTATCTGGACGATGCATGCAGTCACTTTATTAATTATTCACATAAGACCTTACAAAGTCATACAACAGTAAGACTAAAGCCACCGTCTAGGCAACATCTGTCGCTACTCCTATCTAGTTGACGTAGGGATGCTGATAGTCTGGGCCTAATACCAAACAGACCTTGCAACCAAACCTAATATCTATGACCTGAGGTCCCAACCAGGACACCTGCCGTGTATAGGGCACCCACCAGTCCGGCGCACTCCTCAACTAGGACGCCTGCCGGGTATGAGGCCGCCGCAGCCACCTGCCACCAATCCATCTTCAGAGCTGTACTGTTTCATCAACCATGCCAGGTCTTTCTGCCATCGACGCCACCACGACGTCAGACAGCGTTGTCCTCCTGCACGAGTCGATCCTCGCACAGTGGATGTCGAATCTGCACCGCGCCACGCCGTCGAGATCCATCGCCATCAATGTGTAGGATGAAACACCGCTCCACCAAAGATGCGGTCCACTGGTCCCTCGAGCCCATGCACACCTCCAAGAATGACGCCACCAAGGGGGGAACGACATAAGAATGCCGCCGTCTTCCGATCAACTGATCTAGGGTTTCCCCCGAAAGTAGCAGACAGTGACCTTAAAACTCTCCTCGGCGATGCCTTCAAGAAGGGAATGTCGCAAAATAGCGCGGCCACCGCCGGCTTTGGCAGTAAGCCGAAAGCAAGTTTTCACCCAGATCTGTTTGAAGGATCTCCATCAAGCATCTCGTGCACGGATCGCCGCCATCTCTGACAGGGACTCGACGATGGATCCAGGCCGCCGCCGCCTGACCGGCCACGGCACCACCATGGTGCCTAAGCCGGCGCCATTAGGCCCACCATGCCCGCCTGTAGACGCCCTCCGGATCTGCCGGCTCGCGGACGAGGCCCGCGATCTGGCCGCCGCCACGGGTGCTCCTCAGCCACTGAGAGAGTGCACATGCGTTGTCGTTGCTGTCACACTCGCCGCCGGGCGCCCGCAGCTCCTTGCCACCAGTGCACCGCCGCCGCCGACAGGACATCGCCACCACCGCGCGAGGGGAAGGGCCCCGTCGCCACCGTCACTGGCCAGGCTACGCCGGTGTGGCCTCGGGCGGCGGCAAAAGGGGGGAGAGAGGAGCAGAGGCCTAGGGCTGCCGGCGTAGATTGCCCCCGTGTCGCTAGGGGCTGGCGACGCGGGGGTAGGGACGTGCTCCACCTTGTGTTGCTATGCTTCGAGTAGTGACTTGGCAGGATGCTTGCTGCCGTAGTTATCGGTGTGCCTCTGTGTGCATATCGGTCCTCATGAGGGCAAGTGTGAGCTGGCTGGAACTTCAAGACTAAACTCCTTTGTAAATTGTTCTAAAATAAACTTCTTTGAATTGTAATGCAGAGAATTCTTGGGATGGAAAGAAAAAAAATGGTTAACTTGTAGCCTCCAGGCTGACGGGGACGGAGGAGTGCATGACGCACGGGCAAATCTCACGACGGGGAAGGGATGGTGTATGTTTCTCGTCTGGCGCTCTGGCTGGATGGGACTTACGTTGTTGCTGATTTAGTAGGGAACATAAACATCATTTTCTTTGCGATAAGAACATAAACATCATTAATACAAATATGGCGGTGCATCATCGAAGACTCATCCATAATCACATGCATTGTACAATCTCAAAAATATTAGATCATACAATGGCTAGGAGGGAGGGAGTAGAAACAATTGCACTTCTATAAACAAGCTAATAAATTTGTCCTCGCGCATGGATCTTGTGAACCGGTCGACTCCACCGGCCACATAGACCATCTCCATTTCTCTACCAAGCAGCTTATCATGCCCATCAAGCCAACACCAACCGGTCACCATGTCGCCGCTTCTTTCTGTACGCTTCGCCTGCTTCCATTCTTCAAGAAATCAACATATGACGATGCTCTCGCTACTTCTTCTTGAAGAGCCGCTCGTGCGCCACGCCGTGCACATCGTCTTGGGCCTTCTCCCAGACGGCGTGCGGCACGATCCCGCCCGCCCACACCCCCGGACGCTGATACGCCTCCTTGCACAGGACGTGGGCGACCTGATTGCCCTCGCGGAAGATGTGCTGGACCTTGTACGCCGCGAAGCACCCAAGCAGCATGAGAATCTCGTCTTGCATGGCCTGAGGTACGCGCGTCTGCGTCTCCTCGCCGGTGAGGAGCTCCACCAGCATCAGGTCGTCTCCTTCCGCCACCAGCCTGCCGCGGAAGCGACTCAGCGCGAGGCGCAGCCCGCGGATGAGCGCCCTGGCCTCCACTATGCCCACGGTCGAGTGCTCCGTCGGCTCGGCAAAGGCGACAAGAACGCGGCCGTTGCAGTCGCGGATGGCGCCGCCGATGCTAGCCCGGCCGGACCCGTCGTTGTACACAGACCCGTCGAAGTTTAGCTTCAGCCAGCCCGCCGGGGGAGCTTCCCACCTAACCATGACACGGCTGGGGTAGAAAGGGGGAGACGAAGGAGACAAGGAGGCGATGGAGGCGGGCGGCCGATACAAGTTGGCCGGAGATGCAAAGGGGCCCCTGCAAAAGGGAGCGAAGGACGCTGGCGGAGCAAGGCATGCCATGGCTAGCTAGCTACTCGATCGTAAAGGACGCTGGCGGAGCAAGGCATGCTAGCTGGTTCTTGTATATATAGACTTTCGAGCGGGTATGATGCAAAGGACGGCTGGACTCGGAATCCGACTTCAGCTCGACGGACGAGTTAGTAGCGGACTCGCGTATAGGTTTTCAGTTGAGTAGTCCGGTTAGATTAGTAATTCAATTGTAATGTATGTTGCCGGGTGATTAGTAAGTGACGTGCATGGCTAGCATGCCGTAGCTTGCATACGACTCGGATAGCTAGCTTGCTCGCAGGTTTCCTTCATTGCTAATCCTACACATTAGGCGTACTAATCGAACTTGCCCGACCAATTTTTTTGTTTCATACTGTACTTAATTTTTTTTGGTGCAAAATGGCCTAGACCATTGCGTAGCTACAGGGCAGACAGGATGGACCGCGGCTCACCCTAAAATTTCGAACCGGCATATGTACCATGCACAATAGAGATGTGCCGAAGAAAAGGAAAAATGCCCAATGTTTTTGACCCAACAACAACAACAACAACAACGCCCGACGCTAGACACATCGAGCCAGATCTTCGAGTGACTTCGCTATAAAAAAGCTCTTCCAGTGAGTCTCGTCCCCAATGCCCAATGGCCTCGCCCTGTCCGCCTCTGCTTGCCGCCGTCGTCGATTGGAGACTCGTAGTCGTCGACTGCCCAGAAGGCTCCTGCCTCTCTGTATCGCCCACTCGGCGCTAGCTGCGCTACCGCGCTCCCTGCACACTTCGTTTGGTGATCACAGAAGATACAAATAACCGGCTCCTTTCTATTGCCTATCATCTATATATGAGGTGGTTGGACTTCCGTAGAGGAAAAGGACTCAAATCTCATCCAAAACATCAAATCTACCCTAACTCGGATGTGTAGGTCCGGATGCTCCAGGCTGCAGAGTGTATGAGATAACTCTCTTGCACCGATTTTGGACATTGCATACTACCTTGGTTGATACGACGCCAACAACAAATTTGCTCTTCTTGACGAGACAGAAAACTTTCATGTTCAGCACTTCTCCATCCGAGGTAATCTTGAAGGGGCAATTGGACCTTTAAAAGCTCCGGGGCCAGTTGGTTTCGCAACAAGATATTTTCAGAGGAATTGGGGTTTAATAAAGGAGGATATTGTTCGGGCGATCCAACAGTTTTTTGTTGGGTTACGTAGTAATTTCAAAAAAATTCCTACGCTCACGCAAGATCATAGTGATGCATAGCAACGAGAGGGGAGAGTATGATCTATGTACCTTATAGATCGACAACGGAAGCGTTTGGTTGATGTAGTCATACGTCTTCACGGCCCGACCGATCAAGCAATGAAACTACGGCACCTCTGAGTTTTAGCACACGTTCAGCTCGATGACGATCCCCGGACTCCGATCCAGCAAAGTGTCAGGGAAGAGTTCCGTCAGCACGACGGCGTGGTGACGATCTTGATGTACTACTGCGGCAGGGCTTCGCCTAAACTCCGCTACAATATTATCGAGGACTATGGTGGAAGGGGGCACCGCACACGGCTAAGAATATGATCACATGGATCAACTTGTGTGTCTCTGGGGTGCCTCTGCCTCAGTATATAAAGGAGTAAAGGGGGGAGGCCGGCCGGCCACATAGGGCGCGCCAGGAGAGTCCTACTCCCTCTGGGAGTAGGATTCCCCCCCCCCCCAATCCTAGTTGGAATAGGACTTGCGGAGGGGGGAAAAGAGAGAGAGGGGCCGACCCCCTCTCCTTGTCCAATTCGGACCAAGGGAAGGGAGGGGCGCGCGGCCCACTATGGGCTGCCTCTTCTCTTTTCCACTAAGGCCTACTATGGCCCATATAGCTCCCGGGGGGTTCCGGTAACCTCCCGGTACTCCGGTAAAATCCCGATTTCACCCGGAACACTTCCGATATCCAAACATAGGCTTCCAATATATCAATCTTTATGTCTCGACCATTTCGAGACTCCTCGTCATGTCCGTGATCACATCTGGGACTCCGAAATAACTTCGGTACATCAAAATGCATAAACTCATAATATAACTGTCATCGTAACCTTAAGCGTGCGGACCCTACGGGTTCAAGAACAATGTAGACATGACCGAGACACGTCTCCGGTCAATAACCAATAGCGGAACCTGGATGCTCATATTGGCTCCTACATATTCTACGAAGATCTTTATCGGTCAGACCACATAACAACATACGTTGTTCCCTTTGTCATCGGTATGTTACTTGCCCGAGATTCGATCGTCGGTATCCAATACCTAGTTCAATCTCGTTACTGGCAAGTCTCTTTACTCGTTATGTAATACATCATCCCACAACTAACTCACTAGTTGCAATGCTTGCAAGGCTTAAGTGATGTGCATTACCGAGAGGGCCCAGAGATACCTCTCCGACAATCGGAGTGACAGATCCTAATCTCGAAATACGCCAACCCAACATGTACCTTTGGAGACACCTATAGAGCTCCTTTATAATCACCCAGTTACGTTGTGACATTTGATAGCACACAAAGTGTTCCTCCGGCAAACGGGAGTTGCATAATCTCATAGTCATAGGAACATGTATAAGTCATGAAGAAAGCAATAGCAACATACTAAACGATCGGGTGCTAAGCTAATGGAATGGGTCATGTCAATCAGATCATTCACTTAATGATGTGATCTCGTTAATCAAATAACAACTCTTTGTCCATGGTTAGGAAACATAATCATCTTTGATTAACGAGCTAGTCAAGTAGAGGCATACTAGTGACACTCTGTTTGTCTATGTATTCACACATGTATTATGTTTCCGGTTAATACAATTCTAGCATGAGTAATAAACATTTATCATGATATAAGGAAATAAATAATAACTTTATTATTGCCTCTAGGGCATATTTCCTTCAGTCTCCCACTTGCACTAGAGTCAATAATCTAGTTCACATCGCCATGTGATTCAACACTAAGAGTTCACATCACCATGTGATTAACACCCATAGTTCACATCGCCATGTGACCAATACCCAAAGGGTTTACTAGATTCAGTAATCTAGTTCACATTGCTATGTGATTAACACCCAAAGAGTACTAAGGTGTGATCATGTTTTGCTTGTGAGATAATTTTAGTCAACGGGTCTGCAACATTCAGATCCGCGTGTATTTTGCAAATTTCTATGTCAACAATGCTCTGCTTGGAGCTACTCTAGCTAATTGCTCCCACTTTCAATATGTATCTAGACCGAGACTTAGAGTCTGCTAGATCAGTGTCAAAAACTTGCATCGACGTAACCCTTTACGACGAACCTTTTTTGTCACGTCCATAATCGAGAAACATATCCTTATTTCACTAAGGATAATTCTGACCGCTGTCCAGTGATCTACTCCTAGATCACTATTGTACTCCCTTGCCAAATCAGTGCAGGGTATACAATAGATCTGGTACACAGCATGACATACTTTATAGAACCTATGGCCAAGGCATAGGGAATGACTTTCATTCTCTTTCTATCTTCTGCCGTGGTCGGGCTTTGAGTCTTACTCAACTTCACACCTTGTAATACAGGCAAGAACTCTTTCTTTGACTGCTCCATTTTGAATTACTTCAAAATCTTGTCAAGGTATGTACTCATTGGAAAAACTTATCAAGCGTCTTGATCTATCTCTATAGATCTTGAAGCTCAATATGTAAGCAGCTTCACCGAAGTCTTTCTTTGAAAAACTCCTTTCAAACACTCCTTTATGCTTTACAGAATAATTCTACATTATTTCCGATCAACAATATGTCATTCACATATACTTATCAGAAATGCCGTAGTGCTCCCACTCACTTTCTTGCAAATACAGGCTTCACCGCAAGTCTGTATAAAACTATATGCTTTGATCAACTCATCAAAGCGTATATTCCAACTCCGAGATGCTTGCACCAGTTCACAGATGGATCGCTGGAGCTTGCACATTTTGTTAGTACCTTTCGGATTGATAAAACCTTCTAGTTGCATCGTATACAACTCTTCTTCAATAAATCCATTAAGGAATTTAGTTTTGTTTATCCATTTGCCAGATTTCATAAAATGCGGCAATTGCTAACATGATTCGGACAGACTTAAGGATATATACGAGTGAGAATCTCTCATCGTAGTCAACACCTTGAACTTGTCGAAAAACCTTTTGCGACAATTCTAGCTTTGTAGATAATAACACTACTATCAGCGTCCGTCTTCCTCTTGAAGATCCATTTATTTTTATAGCTTGCCGATCATCGGGCAAATCCATCAAAGTCCATACTTTGTTCTCATACATGGATCATATCTCAGATTTCATGGCCTCAAACCATTTCGCGGAATCTGGGCTCATCATCGCTTCCTCATAGTTCGCAAGTTCGTCATGGTCTAGTAACATGACTTCCAGAACAGGATTACCGTACCACTCTGGTGCGGATCTTACTCTGGTTTACCTACGAGATTCGGTAGTAACTTGATCTGAAGTTACATGATCATCATCATTATCTTCCTCACTAATTGGTGTAGTAGTCACAAGAACAGATTTCTGTGATGAACTACTTTCCAATAAGGGAGAAGGTACAATTACCTTATCAAGTTTTCTACTTTCCTCTCACTCACTTCTTTCGAGAGAAACTCCTTCTCTAGAAAGTTTCTGAATTTAGCAACAAAAGTCTTGCCTTCGGATCTGTGATAGAAGGTGTATCCAATAGTTTCCTTTGGATATCCTATGAAGACACATTTCTCCGATTTGGGTTTGAGCTTATCAGGTTGAAACTTTTTCACATAAGCATTGCAACCTCAAACTTTAAGAAACAACAGCTTAGGTTTCTTGCCAAACCATAGTTCATACGGTGTCGTCTCAATGGATTTAGATGGTGCCCTATTTAACGTGAATGCAGCTGTCTCTAATGCATAACCCCAAAACGATAGTGGTAGATTGGTAAGAGACATCATAGATCGCACCATATCTAATAAAGTACGGTTATGACGTTCGGACACACCATTACATTGTGGTGTTCCAGGTGGCGTGAGTAGTGAAAGTATTTCACATTGTTTTTAACTGAAAGCCAAACTCGTAACTCAAATACTCTTCTCTACGATCAGATCGTAGAAACTTTATTTTCTTGTTACGATGATTTTTCACTTCACTCTGAAATTACAAATGTTTCAGACATATGTTTCATCAAGTAGATATACTCATATCTGCTCAAATCATCTGTGAAGATCAGAAAATAATGATACCTGTCGCGAGCCTCAATATTCATCGGACCACATACATCAGTATGTATGATTTCCAACAAATCTGTTGCTCGCTCCATTGTTCCGAAGAACAGAGTCTTAGTCATCTTGCCCATGAGGCATGGTTCGCAAGCATCAAATGATTCATAATCAAGTGATTCCAAAAGCCCATCAGCATGGAGTTTCTTCATGCGCTTTACACCAATATGACCTAAACGGCAGTGCCACAAATAAGTTGCACTATCATTATTAACTTTGCATTTGGTTTCAATATTATGATTATGTGTATCACTACGATCGAGATCCAACGAACTATTTTCATTGGGTGTGTAACCATATAAGGTTTTATTCATGTAAACAGAACAACAATTTATTCTCTTACTTAAATGAATAACCGTATTACAATAAACATGATCAAATCATATTCATGCTGAAAGCAAACACCAAATAACACTTATTTAGGTTCAAGACTAATCCCGAAATTATAGGGAGTGTGCGATGATGATCATATCAATCTTGGAACCACTTCCAACACACATCATCACTTCACCCTTAACTAGTCTCTGTTTATTCTGCAACTCCCGTTTCGAGTTACTAATCTTAGCAACTGAACTAGTATCAAATACTGAGGGGTTGCTATAAGCACTAGTAAAGTACACATCAATAAGATGTATATCAAATATACTTATGTTCACTTTGCCATCCTTCTTATCCGCCAATCACTTGGGGTAGTTCCGCTTCTAGTGACTAGTCCCTTTGCAGTAGAAGCACTTAGTCCCAGGCTTAGGACCAGACTTGGGCTTCTTCACTTGAGCAGCAACTTGCTTGCCGTTCTTCTTGAAGTTCCCCTTCTTCCCTTTGCCCTTTTCTTGAAACTAGTGGTCTTGTTAACCATCAACACTTGATGTTTTTCTTGATTTCTACCTTCGTCGATTTCAGCATCACGAAGAGCTTGGGAATTATTTTTGTCATCCCTTGCATATTATAGTTCATCACGAAGTTCTACTAACTTGGTGATGGTGACTAGAGAATTCTGTCAATCACTATCTTATCTGGAAGATTAACTCCCACTTGATTCAAGCGATTGTAGTACTCAGACAATCTGGGCACATGCTCACTAGTTGAGCGATTCTCCTCCATCTTTTAGCTATAGAACTTGTTGGAGACTTCATATCTCTCAACTCAGGTATTTGCTTGAAATATTAACTTCAACTCCTGGAACATCTCATATGCTCCATGACGTTCAAAACGTCTTTGAAGTCCCGATTCTAAGCCATTAAGCATGATGCACTAAACTATCAAGTAGTCATCATATTGAGCTAGCCAAACGTTCATAACGTCTGCATCTGCTCCTGCAATAGGTCTGTCACCTAGCGGTGCATCAAGGACATAATTCTTCTTTGCAGCAATGAGGATAAACCTCAGATTACGGATCCAATCCGCATCATTGCTACTAACATCTTTCAACACAATTTTCTCTAGGAACATATCAAAATAAACACAGAGAAGCAACAACGCGAGCTATTGATCTACAACATAATTTGCAAAATACTACCAGGACTAAGTTCATGATAAATTTAAGTTCAATTTAATCATATTACTTAAGAACTCCCACTTACATAGACATCCCTCTAATCCTCTAAGTGATCACGTGATCCAAATCAACTAAACCATGTCCGATCATCACGTGAGATGGAGTAGTTTCATTGGTGAACATCACTATGTTGATCATATCTACTATATGATTCACGCTCGACCTTTCGGTCTCCGTGTTCCGAGGCCATATCTGTATATGCTTGGCTCGTCAAGTATAACCTGAGTATTCCGCGTGTGCAACTGTTTTGCACCCATTGTATTTGAATGTAGAACCTATCACACCCGATCATCACGTGGTGTCTCAGCACGAAGAACTTTCGCAACGGTGCATACTCAGGGAGAACACTTCTTGATAATTAGTGAGAGCACATCTTATAATGCTACCGTCAATCAAAGCAAGATAAGATGCACAAAAGATAAACATCACATGCAATCAATATAAGTGATATGATATGGCCATCATCATCTTGTGCTTGTGATCTCCATCTTCGAAGCACCGTCGTGATCACCATTGTCACCGGCGCGATCGTAGCATCGTTGTCGTCTCGCCAATATTATGCTTCCACGACTATCGCTACCGCTTAGGGATAAAGTAAAGCATTACAGCGCGATTGCATTGCATACAATAAAGCGACAACCATATGGCTCCTGCCAGTTGCCGATAACTCGGTTACAAAACATGATCATCTCATAAAATAAAATTTAGCATCATGTCTTGACCATATCACATCACAACATGCCCTGCAAAAACAAGTTAGACGTCCTCTACTTTGTTGTTGCAAGTTTTACGTGGCTGCTACGGGCTTAAGAAAGAACCAATCTTACCTACGCATCAAAACCACAATGATAGTTTGTCAAGTTGGTGCTGTTTTAACCTTCGCAAGGACCGGGCGTAGCCACACTCGGTTCAAATAAAGTTGGAGAAACTGTCACCCGCAAGCCACCTCTGTGCAAAGCACGTCGGGAGAACCGGTCTCGCGTAAGCGTACGCGTAATGTTGGTCTGGGCCGCTTCATCCAACAATACCGCCGAACCAAAGTATGACATGTTGGTAAGCAGTATGACTTATATCGCCCACAACTCACTTGTGTTCTACTCGTGCATATAACATCAACATATAAAACCTAGGCTCGGATGCCACTGTTGGGTTACGTAGTAATTTCAAAAAATTTCCAAAGCTCATGCAAGATCATAGTGATGCATAGCAATGAGTGGGGAGAGTATGATCTATGTACCTTATAGATCGACAACGGAAGCGTTTGGTTGATGTAGTCGTACGTCTTCACGGCCGGACCGATCAAGCACCGAAACTACGGCGCCTCCGAGTTTTAGCACACGTTCAGCTCGATGACGATCCCCGGACTCCGATCCAGCAAAGTGTCGGGGAAGAGTTCCGTCAGCACGACGGCGTGGTGACGATCTTGATGTACTACTGCAGCAGGGCTTCACCTTAACTCCGCTACAATATTATCGAGGACTATGGTGGAGGGGGGCACCGCACACGGCTAAGAATATGATCACGTGGATCAACTTGTGTGTCTCTGGGGTGCCTCTGCCTCAGTATATAAAGGACTAAAGGGGGAAGGCCGGCCGGCCACATAGGGCGCGCCAGGAGAGTCCTACTCCCTCTGGGAGTAGGATTCCCCCCCCCAATCCTAGTTGGAATAGGACTTGCGGAGGGGGGAAAAGAGAGAGAGGGGCCGGCCCCCTCTCCTTGTCCAATTCGGACCAAGGGAGGGGAGGGGCGCGCGGCCCACTATGGGCTGCCTCTTCTCTTTTCCACTAAGGCCCACTATGGCCCATATAGCTCCAGGGGGGTTCCGGTAACCTCCCGGTACTCCGGTAAAATCCTGATTTCACCCGGAACACTTCCGATATCCAAACATAGGCTTCCAATATATCAATCTTTATGTCTCGACCATTTCGAGACTCCTCGTCATGTCCGTGATCACATCCGGGACTCCGAACAAACTTCGGTACATCAAAATGCATAAACTCATAATATAACTGTCATCGTAACCTTAAGCGTGCGGACCCTACGGGTTCCAGAACAATGTAGACATGACCGAGACACGTCTCCGGTCAATAACCAATAGCGGAACCTGGATGCTCATATTGGCTCCTACATATTCTACGAAGATCTTTATCGGTCAGACCGCATAACAACATACGTTGTTCCCTTTGTCATCGGTATGTTACTTGCCCGAGATTCGATCGTCGGTATCCAATACCTAGTTCAATCTCGTTACCGGCAAGTCTCTTTACTTGTTCTGTAATACATCATCCCGCAACTAACTCACTAGTTGCAATGCTTGCAAGGCTTAAGTGATGTGCATTACCGAGAGGGCCAGAGATACCTCTCCGACAATCGGAGTGACAAATCCTAATCTCGAAATACGCCAACCCAACATGTACCTTTGGAGACACCTGTAGAGCTCCTTCATAATCACCCAGTTACGTTGTGACATTTGGTAGCACACAAAGTGTTCCTCCGGCAAACGGGAGTTGCATAATCTCATAGTCATAGGAACATGTATAAGTCATGAAGAAAGCAATAGCAACATACTAAACGATCGGGTGCTAAGCTAATGGAATGGGTCATGTCAATCAGATCATTCACTTAATGATGTGATCTCGTTAATCAAATAACAACTCTTGTCCATGGTTAGGAAACATAACCATCTTTGATTAATGAGCTAGTCAAGTAGAGGCGTACTAGTGACACTCTGTTTGTCTATGTATTCACACATGTAATATGTTTCCGGTTAATACAATTCTAGCATGAGTAATAAACATTTATCATGATATAAGGAAATAAATAATAACTTTATTATTGCCTCTAGGGCATATTTCCTTCATTTTTATCACTGGAATTATGCCAGACGGGATTAACGATACGACTATTGTTCTTATTCCGAAGGTAAACAATCCTTAGTCCATAAAAGATTTTCGGCCTATCAGTCTGTGTAATATCATTTACAAGATTATTTTCAAATGCCTTGTTAATAGGCTAAGGCCACTGCTGGATGGTATGATCTCTCCTACTCAAAGTGTGTTTATCCCAGGCAGGTTAATTTCTGATAATGCACTTATAGCCTTCGAATGTATGCACTCCCTAAGCACGTTAAAGGATAATATGGGTGCTTATTGTGCTTATAAGTTAGATCTTGCAAAAGCTTATGATCGAGTGGATTGGAAGTTTTTGGAGAGTATGCTGAGGGCTTTATGGTTTTGCGCCTGTGTGGGTAAATTAGATTATGACATGTGTTACCTCCGTAAAATTCTCGGTGTGTTTTAACAGACAACTTCTGGATTCCTTTGTTCCATCCAGAGGGCTCAGGCAAGGGGATCCATTGTCACCGTACTTGTTCCTGTTTGTGACGGAGGCCCTCTCATTATTACTTCAGGACGCCTATGATAAAGGAGTTCTTAAGGATTTCCATGTAAGCAAAAATGGCCCATGTATATCTCATTTGTGGTTTGCTGATGATAGCCTTCTATTTTAAGGGATCCTTGGATCAAGCATTAACCATTAAAAATATTTTGACGGCCTATGAGGAGGGTACTGGGCAGTTATTAAGTCCAGATAAGTGTTCGATTCTGTTTGGGAAGAATTGCAAGTTAGAAGATCAAGTGTCAATCATGGTAGTCCTTAAAATTACTGAAGAGAGTTTTGAGGATAAATATCTTGGACTACCAGTGCCTGAAGGAAGAATGAAGGCTGGAAAATTCCAGTATACCAAAGATAAAGTGCTAAGAAGACTCTCAGACTGGATTGAAAAATATGCGTCAAGCGGGGCGAAGGAAATTCAGATTAAATCAGTAATCATGCTCTCCTGGTGTATGCAATGGGTATATTTAAATTTCCGGCATCTATTTGTGAAGAGCTAGCGCAACTTATTAGGAATTTCTGGTGGGGGATAAAGAAAATAGAAGGAAAACACACTGGCTCGCTTGGGATAAACTAACCAGACCAAAAGGAGAGGGCGGTATGGGTTTTCACGATCTTAGACTGTTTAATCAAGTTCTCATTGCAAAGCTGGCTTGGCGGATTTTGGTGTTCCTAGAGTCATTAGTTGCAAGGGTGTTGAAGGCCAAGTATTACCCCCATGGACATCTACTGGACACTGTGTTTCTGCAGTCGACATCGGTTACATGGCAAGGTATTATGCATGGTTTGGATTTTTTTTATTTGGAGAGTGGTCGATGGAACAAATATTAATATTCGGAGAGATAATTGGCTGCCTAGGAAATCCGGCCTCAAAATTTTGGAAAAGAAGAGCAGAACAAGGATTAAATGGGTGTCTGACTTATTCTTGAGCGGCTCGAGAAACTGGGATCAGAATTTGATAAAACACGTTTTCTCTCCTCATGAGGCTGAGGAGATCTTAAAGATGTGTATTCAGTCTTCGGGGGATGGTGATTTTGTTGCATGGCACTTTGAAAAGAATGGGTTGTTTTCTGTTCGAAGCGCGTACAAATTGGCGATGAATCTTAAGGATCGCAAGGAAGATGTGGGCCAATCCAGTGGTGCTGTGGATGGGGAGAGACGGCTTTGGGTATTATTTGGAAGGTGAATGTCCCACAAAAGATCAGGATTTTTGCCTGGCGAGCGGCTTCAAATAGTTTGGCGGTTCAGGTAAACAGAGTTTCTCACCACCAACCTGACTGTGCTATCTACTCTATCTGTGGCGTTGAGGATGCAAATATCTATCATGCTCTTGTGATGTATCCGAAGGTTCGTGCTCTTCGTTTTGCTATGAGGGATGTGTGGAATATTCCAGAAGAAAAGATCTTTAAATTCTCAGGTCCAGATTGGCTCCTTGTTCTTCTGTATCAGCTGAATTCTCATGTCCGTGAGCCAGTTTTATTCATTTTCTGGAGAGCTTGGCACTTAAGGAATGATCTTATTTTTCACAAAGGGAGGGAGTCTGTCTGTTCTGCTGCTTTGTTTCTGGAAAGCTATTGGGCACCTTACAGTTCTTGTCATTCTAACAAACAGTCGGATTTAAGCAAGAAAGGTAAGAGGATAGTGGATGTACAATAGGACATCGATATTTCAGCAAGGAACCGAGGGACTTGGCAGCCTCCTTCGTCCGAGGTCTTTAAGATTAACGTTGACGCCAGCTTTGTGGAGAGCATGGGCGCTGCCAGCGTGGGGGTTATTGCCAGGGATCATACGGGCCAAGGCATCCTTTCTTCTTGGGATTTTATTGGGTCATGCACGTATGTAGATGAAGCGGAGATTCGTGCGTGCCTAGCCGGGCTCTATGTCGGTATCAGTCTCAATAAACCCATTATTATAGAATCTGATAACTCTTTTGTGGTCTCCCTTCTCGCAAATGATTTTCTTAACAGGTCCCCTTTTGTTGATCTCAAGAGGGAAGCAAGAGGCATTATGAAGCTTGCAAATAATTTCAAGATTGTCAAGATCAATCGCCAGGCAAACATGGCGGCGCATGAGATTGCCAAGTTTAGTTTTGACAATATGTCAGACGATCTTCTTTATTACAGTGTTCCGCCCTGCGTGGTGTATTCTGTAATGAACGATTGTAAGAACTTTTTAAGATGATTAATATATGGGGTTGTTTTTTAAAAAAAATCCAAATTTCTGCATATAACGTGCAAACCATGTATTACACCCGGAGGTCCCCCAAGTCCATGTTGGGGATCGTTGCAGAAATTAAAAAATTTCTACGCATCACCAAGATCAATTTATGGAGAGACTAGCAACAAGAGAAAGGAGTGATCTTCATACCCTTGAAGATCGCGAGACGGAAGCGTTACAAGAACGCGGATGAAGGAGTCATACTCGCAGCGATTCAGATCACGGTTGATTCCGATCTAAGCGCCGAACAACGGCGCCTCCGCGTTCAACACACGTGCAGCATGGGGACGTCTTCTCCTTCTTGATCTAGCAAGGGGAAAAGAGAAGTTGGGGAAGAACTACGGCAGCACGACGACGTGGTGGTGGAGCTTGCAGTTCTCCGACAGGGCTTCGTCAAGCTCAACGGAGGAGGAGGGGGTGTTGGAGAGGGGGAGGGCTGCGCCTTGGATGAGGTGTTGCTGCCCTCCCTCCTTCCCTCTATTTATAGGGCGAAGGGGGGACAAGGACGGCTCCTCTAGATGAGATCTAGAGGGGGGCGGCGGCCAAGGCGAGGGGGCTTGCCCCCCAAGCCAAGGGGGCGCCCCCTTAGGGTTTCCCCCAAACCCTAGGCGCAAGAGCCCAAGGGGGGTGGCGCCCATCCCACTTAGGGGCTGGTTCCCTTCCACATATAGCTCATAGAGCCCTCCGGGGCAGGTGGACCCTCCCGACCATTTCGGAACTCCTCGTGACGTCCGGGATCTCATCTGGGACTCTGAACAACATTCGGCAACCACATACTATTTCCCATAACAACTCTAGCGTCACCAAACCTTAACTGTGTAGACCCTACGGGTTCGGGAACCATGTAGACATGATCGAGACACCTCTCCAGTCAATAACCAATAACGGGATCTAGATACCCATATTGGTTCCTACATGTTCCACGATGATCTCATCGAATGAACCACGATGTCGGGGATTCAATCAATCTCGTATGCAATTCCCTTTGTCCATCGGTATGCTACTTGCCCGAGATTCGATCATCGGTATCCCAATACCTTGTTCAATCTTGTTATCGGCAGGTCTCTTTACTCATTACGTAATGCATGATCCCGTGACTAAATCCTTAGACACTCTGAGCTCATTATGATGATGCATTACCGAGTGGGCCCAGAGATACCTCTCCGTCATGCGAAGTGACAAATCCCAGTCTCGATTCGTGCCAACCCAACAGACACTTTCGGAGATACCCGCAGTGCACCTTTATAGCCACCCAGTTACGTTGTGACGTTTGGCACACCCAAAGCATTCCTATAGTATCCGGGAGTTGCACAATCTCATGGTCAAAGGAAAATATACTTGACATTAGAAAAGCTTTAGCACACGAACTACACGATCTTGTGCTATGCTTAGGATTGGGTCTTGTCCATCACATCATTCTCCTAATAATGTGATCCCATTATCAACGACATCCAATGTCCATGGTCAGGAAACCGTAACCATCTATTGATCAACGAGCTAGTCAAATAGAGGCTCACTAGGGACATGTTGTGGTCTATGTATTCACACATGTATTACGATTTCCGGATAACACAATTATAGCATGAACAATAGAAAATTATCATGAACAAGGAAATATAATAACAACCACTTTATTATTGCCTCTAGGGCATACTTCCAACAGTCTCCCACTTGCACTAGAGTCAATAATCTAGTTACATTGTGATGAATTGAACACCCATAGAGTTCTGGTGTTGATCATGTTTTGCTCGTGGAAGAAGTTTAGTCAACGGATCTGTGACATTCAGATCTGTATGCACTTTACAAATATCTATGTCTCCATCTTGAATATATTCACGAATGGAGTTGAAGCGGTGCTTGATATGCCTTGTCTTCTTGTGAAACCCGGGCTCCTTGGCTAGGGCAATAGCTCCAGTGTTGTCACAGAAGAGAGTCATTGGGCCCGACGCATTGGGAATAACTCCTAGGTCGGTGATGAACTCCTTCATCCAGACTGCTTCCTGTGCTGTCTCCGATGCTACTATGTACTCCACTTCACATGTAGATCCCGCCGCGATGCTTTGCTTGCAACTGCACTAGCTGACTGTCCCACCATTCAAAACATACACGTATCCAGTTTGTGACTTGGAGTCATCCAGATCTGTGTCGAAGCTAGCATCGACGTAACCCTTTACGATGAGCTCTTCGTCACCTCCATAAATGAGAAACATATCCTTAGTCCTTTTCAGATACTTTAGGATGTTCTTGACCGCTGTCCAGTGTTCCATGCCGGAATTACTTTGGTACCTTCCTACCAAACTTACGCCGAGGTTCACATCAGGTCTGGTACACAGCACGGCATACATAATAGAACCTATGGCCGAGGCATACGGGATGACACTCATCTTTTCTCTATCTTCTGCCGTGTCGGGCATTGAGCCGTGCTCAATCTCACACCTTGCAATACAGGCAAGAACCCCTTCTTGGACTGATCCATATTGAACTTCTTCAATATCTTGTCAAGGTATGTGCTTTGTGAAAGACCAATGAGGCGTCTCGATCTATCTCTATAGATCTTGATGCCTAATATGTAAGCAGCTTCTCCATGGTCCTTCATTGAAAAAAACTTATTCAAGTAGGCCTTTATGCTTTCCAAAAAATCTATGTCATTTCCCATCAATAGTATGTCATCCACATATAATATGAGAAATGCTACAGAGCTCTCACTCACTTTCTTGTAAACGCAGACTTCTCCATAAATCTGCGTAAACCCAAACGCCTTGATCATCTCATCAAAGCGAATGTTCCAACTCCAAGATGCTTGCACCAGCCCATAGATTGAGCGCTGGAGCTTGCATACATTGTCAACATTCTTAGGATCGACAAAACCTTCCGGCTGTATCATATACAATTCTTCCTTAAGGAAACCATTAAGGAATGTCATTTTGACATCCATTTGTCATATGTCATAATCATAGAATGCGCCAATCGCTAACATGATTCGGACGGACTTCAGCTTCGCTACGGGTGAGTGTTGGAAATATGCCCTAGAGGCAATAATAAATTAGTTATTATTATATTTCCTTGTTCATGATAATCGCTTATTATCCATGCTAGAATTGTATTGATAGGAAACTCAGATACATGTGTGGATACATAGACAACACCAATTCCCTAGTAAGCCTCTAGTTGACTAGCTCGTTGATCAATAGATGGTTACGGTTTCCTGACCATGGACATTGGATGTCGTTGATAACGAGATCACATCATTAGGAGAATGATGTGATGGACAAGACCCAATCCTAAGCCTAGCACAAAGATCGTGTAGTTCATTCACTAAAGCTTTTCTAATGTCAAGTATCATTTCCTTAGACCATGAGATTGTGCAACTCCCGGATACCGTAGGAGTGCTTTGGGTGTGCCAAACGTCACAACGTAACTAGGTGGCTATAAAGGTACATTACAGGTATCTCCAAAAGTGTCTGTTGGGTTGGCACGAATCGAGACTGGGATTTGTCACTCCGTGTAAACGGAGAGGTATCTCTGGGCCCACTCGGTAGGACATCATCATAATGTGCACAATGTAATCAAGCAGTTGATCACGGGATGATGTGTTACGCAACGAGTAAAGAGACTTGCCGGCAACGAGATTGAACAAGGTATAGGGATACCGACGATCGAATCTCGGGCAAGTACAATACCGCTAGACAAAGGGAATTGTATACGGGATTGATTAAGTCCTTGACATCGTGGTTCATCCAATGAGATCATCGTGGAACATGTGGGAGCCAACATGGGTATCCAGATCCCGCTGTTGGTTATTGGCTGGAGAGGTGTCTCGGTCATGTCTGCATGGTTCCCGAACCCGTAGGGTCTACACACTTAAGGTTCGATGACGCTAGGGTTATAAAGGAAGTTTGTATGTGGTTACCGAATGTTGTTCGGAGTCCCGGATGAGATCCCGGACGTCACGAGGAGTTTCGGAATGGTCCGGAGGTAAAGATTTATATATAGGAAATCCTGTTTCGGCCATCGGGACAAGTTTCGGGGTCATCGGTATTGTACCGGGACCACCGGAAGGGTCCCGGGGGTCCACCGGGTGGGGCCACCTGCCCCCGGGGGCCACATGGGCTGTGGGAGGTGCGCCTTAGCCTACATGGGCCAAGGGCACCAGCCCCAAGAGGCCCATGCGCCTAGGGTTTTAAGGAGGGAAGAGTCCCACAAGGGGAAGGCACCTCCTAGGTGCCTTGGGGGGGGGAGGGAAACCTCCTCTTGGCCGCCTCCCTTTTCCCATCTAGGGCTGCCGCCCCCCGTAGGGGTGGGAACCCTAGAGGGGGCGCACCCTCCTCCCTCTCCCCTATATATAGTGAGGCATAGGGGCTGCTCATAACACGCGATTTGATCTCTCTCGTTGGTGCAGTCCTCCCTCTCTTTCTCCTCATATCCTGTGGTGCTTGGCGAAGCCCTGCAGGATTGCCACGCTCCTCCACCACCACCACGCCGTTGTGCTGCTGCTGGATGGAGTCTTCTTCAACCCCTCCCTCTCTCCTTGCTGGATCAAGGCATGGGAGACGTCACCGGGCTGTACGTGTGTTGAACGTGGAGGTGCCCTCCGTTCGGCACTAGGATCATCGGTGATTTGGATCATGACGAGTATGACTCCATCAACCCCGTTCTCTTGAACGCTTCCGCTTAGCGATCTACAAGGGTATGTAGATGCACTCTCCTTCCCCTCGTTGCTAGTCTCTCCACAGATAGATATTGGTGACACGTAGGAAAATTTTGAATTTCTGCTACATTCCCCAACAGTGGTATCAGAGCCAGGTTTATGCGTAGTTTCTATGCACGAGTAGAACACAAAGTAGTTGTGGGCGTTGATTTTGTTCAATATGCTTGCCGTTACTAGTCTTATCTTGATTCGGCGGCATCGTGGGATGAAGCGGCCCGGACCGACCTTACACGTACTCTTACGTGAGACAGGTTCCACCGACAGACATGCACTAGTTGCATAAGGTGGCTAGCGGGTGTCTGTCTCTCCCACTTTAGTCGGATCGGATTCGATGAAAAGGGTCCTTATGAAGGGTAAATAGCAATTGGCATATCAAGTTGTGGTCTTTGCGTAGGTAAGAAATGTTCTTGCTAGAAACCCATAGCAGCCACGTAAAACATGCAAACAACAATTAGAGGATGTCTAACTTGTTTTTGCAGGGTATGCTATGTGATGTGATATGGCCAAAAGGATGTGATGAATGATATATGTGATGTATGAGATTGATCATGTTCTTGTAATAGGAATCACGACTTGCATGTCGATGAGTATGACAACCGGCAGGAGCCATAGGAGTTGTCTTAATTTATTTATGACCTGCGTGTCAACATAAACGTCATGTAATTACTTTACTTTATTGCTATAGCCATAGTAGTAGAAGTAATAGTTGACGAGACAACTTCATGAAGACACGATGATGGAGATCATGATGATGGAGATCATGGTGTCATGCCGGTGACAAGATGATCATGGAGCCCCGAAGATGGAGATCAAAAGGAGCAATATGATGTTGGCCATATCATGTCACTATTTGATTGCATGTGATGTTTATCATGTTTATACATCTTATTTGCTTAGAACGACGATAGTAAATAAGATGATCCCTCATTAAAATTTCAAGAAGTGTTCTCCCCTAACTGTGCACCGTTGCTAAAGTTCATCATTTCGAAGCACCACGTGATGATCGGGTGTGATAGATCCTTACGTTCACATACAACGGGTGTAAGACAGATTTACACACGCAATACACTTAGGTTGACTTGACGAGCCTAGCATGTGCATAGACATGGCCTCGGAACACAGAAGACCGAAAGGTCGAGCATGAGTCGTATGGTAGATACGATCAACATGAAGATGTTCACCGATGTTGACTAGTCCGTCTCACATGATGATCGGACACGGCCTAGTTGACTCGGATCATGTAATCACTTAGATGACTAGAGGGATGTCTATCTGAGTGGGAGTTCATAAGATGAACTTAATTATCCTGAACATAGTCAAAAGGTCTTCGCAAATTATGTCGTAGCTCGCGTTTCAGTTCTACTGTTTAGATATGTTCCTAGAGAAAATTTAGTTGAAAGTTGATAGTAGCAATTACGCGGACTAGGTCCGTAAACTGAGGATTGTCCTCATTGCTTCATAGAAGGCTTATGTCCTTAATGCACCGCTCGGTGTGCTGAACCTCGAACGTTGTCTGTGGATGTTGCGAACATCTGACATACACATTTTGATAACTACGTGATAGTTCAGTTAAATGGTTTAGAGTTGAGGCACCTAAGACGTTTTGGAACGTCGCGAAACATATGAGATGTTTCGAGGGCTGAAATTGGGATTTCAGGCTCGTGCCCACGTCAAGAGGTATAGGACCTCCGACGATTTTCTTAGCCTGCAAACTAAGGGAGAAAAGCTCAATTGTTGAACATGTGCTCAGATTGTCTGAGTACAACAATCGCTTGAATCGAGTGGGAGTTGATCTTCCAGATGAGGTAGTGATGTTTCTCCAAAGTCATTGCCACCAAGCTGCTAGATCTTCGTGATGAACTATATCAGGGACATACATGATGATCCTTGAGATATTCGCGATGTTTGACACCAAAGTAGAAATCAAGAAGGAGCATCAATTGTTGATGGTTGGTGAAACCACTAGTTTCAAGAAGGGCAAGGGCAAGAAGGGATACTTCATGAAACGGCAATTCAGCTACTGCTCTGGTGAAGAAACCCAAGGTTGAACCCAAACCCGAGACTAAGTGCTTCTGTAATAAGGGGAACAACCACTGGAGCAGAATTACCCTAGATACTTGGTAGATGAGAAGGCTGGCAAGGTCGATAGAAGTATATTGGATATGCATTGTGTTGATGTGTACTTTACTAGTACTCCTAGTAGCACCAGGGTATTAGATACCGGTTCAGTTGCTAAGTGTTAGTAACTCGAAATAAAAGCTACGGAATCAACGGAGACTAGCTAAAGGTGAGCTGACGATATGTGTTGGAAGTGTTTCCAATGTTGATATGATCAAGCATCGCACGCTCCCTCTACCATCGAGATTGGTGTTTACGTTGAGCATAGACATGATTGGATTATGCCTATCACAATACGGTTATTCATTTAAGGAGAATAATCGTTACTCTGTTTATTTAAATAATACCTTCAATGGTCTTACACCTGAAATGAATGGTTTATTGAATCTCGATCGTAGTGATACACATGTTCATGCCAAAAGATAGTAATGATAGTACCACCTACTTGTGGCATTGCCACGTAAGTCATATCGGTATAAAACGCATGAAGAAGCTCCATGTTGATGGATCTTTGGGCTCACTCGTTTTGAAAGGTTTGAGACATGCGAACCATGTATATTGGTGTATATGCATGAAGAAACTCCATGCAAATGGACCGTTTGGACTCACTTGTTTTTGAATCACTTGAGACATGCAAATCATACCACATGGGCAAGATGACTGAAAGCCTCGTTTTCAGTAAAATGGAACTAGAAAGCAACTTGTTGGAAGTAATACATTTTGATGTGTGCAGTCCAATGAGTGCTGAGGCGTGTAGTGGATATCGTTATGTTCTTACTTCACAGGTGATTTGAGTAGATGTTGAGTACATTTACTTGATGAATCACGAGTCTGAATTATTGAAAGGTTCAAGTAATTTCAGGGTGAAGTTGAAAGATCGTCATGACAAGAGGATAAAATATCTATGATATGATCATGGAGATGAATATCTGAATTACGAGTTTGGCACAGAATTAAGACATTGTGGAAATTGTTTCACAACTAATACAGCCTGGAACACCATAGTGTGATGGTGTGTCCGAAAATCATAACTGCACCCTATTGGATATGATGCATACCATGATGTCTCTTATCGAACTACCACGATAGTTTATGGGTTAGGCATTAGAGACAACCACATTCACTTTAAAAGGGGCACCACGTAATTCCGATGACACCGTATGAACTATGGTTTAGAGAAACCTAAGCTGTCATTTCTTAAAAGTTTGGGGCTGCGACGCTTATGTGTAAAAGTTTCAGGCTGATAAGCTCGAACCCAAAGCGGATAAATGCATCTTCATAGGACACCCAAAACAGTTGGGTATACCTCCTGTCTCAGATCCGAAAGCAATAAGGGATTGTTTCTAGAATCGGGCCCTTTCTCGAGGAAAAGTTTCTCTTGAAAGAATTGACTGGGAGGATGGTGGAGACTTGATGAGGTTATTAAACCGTCACTTCAACTACTGTATAGCAGGGCACAAAGAGTTGTTCCTGTGGCACCTACACCAATTGAAGTGGAAGCTTATGATATTGATCATGAGACTTCGGATCAAGTCACTCCCAAACCTCGTGGGATGACAAGGATGCGTACTACTTAAGAGTGGTACGTAATCCTGTCTTGGAAGTCATGTTGCTAGACAACAATGAACCTACGAGCTATGGAGAAGCGATGGTGGGCCCGGATTCCGATAAATGGCTCAAGGCCATAAAATCCGAGATAGAATCCATGTATGAAAACAAAGTGTAGACTTTGGAAGAACTACTTGATGGTCGTAAGGCTGTTAGGTACATATGGATTTTAAAAGGAAGACGGACAATGATGGTAAGTATCACCATTTAGAAGGCTCGACTTGTCGTTAAGATGTTTTCTGACAAGTTCAAGGAGTTGACTACGATGAGACTTTCTCACTTGTAGCGATGCTAAGAGTCTGTTGGAATAATATTAGCGATTACTGCATTATTTATGAAATCTTGCAGATAGGATGTCAAAACATTGTTTCCTCAATGATTTTCTTGAGGAAAGGTTGTATGTGATACAACCGGAAGGTTTTGTCAATCCTGAAAGATGCTAATAAGTATGCAAAGCTCCAGCAATCCTTCTAAGGACTGGAGTAAGCATCTCGGAGTTGGAATGTATGCTTTGATGAGATGATCAAAGATTTTGGGTGTATACAAAGTTTGTGAGAAACTTGTATTTCCAAAGAAGTGAGTGGGAGCACTATAGAATTTCTGATAAATATATGTTGTTGACATATTGTTGATCAGAAATGACGTAGAATTTCTGGAAAGCATATAGGGTTATTTGGAAAGTGTTTTTCAATGGAAAGCCTGGATTAGGATACTTGAGTATTAAGCATTAAGATCTATAAGGCTTAATAGTACTTTCAAATGAGCACATACCTTGACATGATCTTGAAGGTGTTCAAGATGGATCAGTCAAAGAAGGAGTTCTTGCCTGAGTTGTAAGGTATGAAGTTAAGACTTAAAGCTCGACCACGGCAGAATAGAGAGAAAGGACAAAGGTCGTCCCCTATGCTTAGACATAGGCTCTACAGTATGCTATGTTGTGTACCGCACCTGAAGTGTGCCTTGCCATGAGTCTGTCAAGGGGTAAAAGAGTGATCAGAGAATGGATCACAGGACAGCGGTCAAAGTTATCCTTAGTAACTAGTGGACTAAGGAATTTTCTCGATTATGGAGGTGGTAAAAGAGTTCGTCGTAAAGGGTTACGTCGATGCAAGCTTAACACCTATCCGGATAGCTCTGAGTAGAGATACCGGATACGTATAATGGAGCAACAATTTAGAATAGCTCCAAGTAGAACAGTTATTTGGAATATCTCCAAATAGAGCGTGGTAGCTGCATCTAGGAGATGACATAGAGATTTGTAAAGCACACACGGATCTGAAAGGTTCAGACCCGTTGACTAAAACCTCTCTCACAAGCAACATGATCAAACCTAGAACTCATTGAGTGTTAATCACATAGTGATGTGAACTAGACTACTGACTCTAGTAAACTCTTGGGTGTTAGTCACATGGCGATGTGACCTGTGAGTGTTAATCACATGGCGATGTGAACTAGATTATTGACTCTAGTGCAAGTGGGAGACTGTTGGAAATATGCCCTAGAGGCAATAATAAATTAGTTATTATTATATTTCCTTGTTCATGATAATCGTTTATTATCCATGCTAGAATTGTATTGATAGGAAACTCAGATACATGTGTGGATACATAGACAACACCATGTCCCTAGTAAGCCTCTAGTTGACTAGCTCGTTGATCAATAGATGGTTACGGTTTCCTGACCATGGACATTGGATGTCGTTGATAACGGGATCACATCATTAGGAGAATGATGTGATGGACAAGACCCAATCCTAAGCCTAGCACAAAGATCGTGTAGTTCGTTCACTAAAGCTTTTCTAATGTCAAGTATCATTTCCTTAGACCATGAGATTGTGCAACTCCCGGATACCGTAGGAGTGCTTTGGGTGTGCCAAACGTCACAACGTAACTAGGTGGCTATAAAGGTACATTACAGGTATCTCCAAAAGTGTCTGTTGGGTTGGCACGAATCGAGACTGGGATTTGTCACTCCGTGTAAACGGAGAGGTATCTCTGGGCCCACTCGGTAGGACATCATCATAATGTGCACAATGTAATCAAGGAGTTGATCACGGGATGATGTGTTACGCAACGAGTAAAGAGACTTGCTGGTAACGAGATTGAACAAGGTATAGGGATACCGACGATCGAATCTCGGGCAAGTACAATACCACTAGACAAAGGGAATTGTATACGGGATTGATTAAGTCCTTGACATCGTGGTTCATCCGATGAGATCATCGTGGAACATGTGGGTGCCAACATGGGTATCCAGATCCCGCTGTTGGTTATTGGCCGGAGAGGTGTCTCGGTCATGTCTGCATGGTTCCCGAACCCATAGGGTCTACACACTTAAGGTTCGATGACGCTAGGGTTATAAAGGAAGTTTGTATGTGGTTACCGAATGTTGTTCGGAGTCCCGGATGAGATCCCGGATGTCACGAGGAGTTCTGGAATGGTCCGGAGGTAAAGATTTATATATAGGAAATCCTGTTTCGGCCATCAGGACAAGTTTCGGGGTCATCGGTATTGTACCGGGACCACCGGAAGGGTCCCGGGGGTCCACCGGGTGGGGCCACCTGCCCCCGGGGGCCACATGGGCTGTGGGAGGTGCGCCTTGGCCTACATGGGCCAAGGGCACCAGCCCCAAGAGGCCCATGCGCCTAGGGTTTTAAGGAGGGAAGAGTCCCACAAGGGGAAGGCACCTCCTAGGTGCCTTGGGGGGGAGGGAAACCTCCTCTTGGCCGCCTCCCCTTTCCCATCTAGGGCTGCCGCCCCCCCTAGGGGGGGAACCCTAGAGGGGGCGCACCCTCCTCCCTCTCCCCTATATATAGTGAGGCATAGGGGCTGCTCATAACACGCGATTTGATCTTTCTCGTTGGTGCAGTCCTCCCTCTCTTTCTCCTCATATCCCGTGGTGCTTGGCGAAGCCCTGCAGGATTGCCACGCTCCTCCACCACCACCACGCCGTTGTGCTGCTGCTGGATGGAGTCTTCCTCAACCTCTCCCTCTCTCCTTGCAGGATCAAGGCATGGGAGACGTCACCGGGCTGTACGTGTGTTGAACGCGGAGGTGCTGTCCGTTCGGCACTAGGATCATCGGTGATTTGGATCACGACGAGTACGACTCCATCAACCCCGTTCTCTTGAACGCTTCCGCTTAGCGATCTACAAGGGTATGTAGATGCACTCTCCTTCCCCTCGTTGCTAGTCTCTCCATAGATAGATCTTGGTGACAGATAGGAAAATTTTGAATTTCTGCTACGTTCCCCAACAGTGAGAAGGTCTCATCGTAGTCAACCCCTTGAACTTGTTGATAACTCTTAGCGACAAGACGAGCCTTATAGATGGTCACATTACCATCCGCATCTGTCTTCTTCTTAAAGATCCATTTATTCTCTATGGCTTGCCGATCATCGGGCAAGTCTGTCAAAGTCCATACTTCGTTTTCATACATGGATCCTATCTTGGATTTCATGGCTTCAAGCCATTTGTTGGAATCCGGGCCCGCCATCGCTTCTTCATAGTTTGAAGGTTCGCCATTGTCTAACAACATCATTTCCAGGACAGGGTTGTCGTACCACTCTGGTGCGGAACATGTCATTGTGGACCTACGAAGTTCAGTAGCAACTTTATCCGAAGTTTCATGATCATCATCATTAACTTCCTCTCTAGTCGTTGCAGGCACCACAGAAACATCTTCCTGAGCTGCGCTACTCGCCGATTCAAGAGGCAATACCTCATCAAGTTCTACTTTACTCCCACTTACTTCTTTCGAGAGAAACTCTTTCTCCAGAAAGGATCCATTCTTGGCAACAAAGACCTTGCCTTCGGATCTGAGGTAGAAGGTATACCCAATAGTTTCCTTAGGGTATCATATGAAGACGCATTTTTCCGATTTGGATTCGAGCTTTTTAGATTGAAGTTTCTTGACATAAGCATCGCATCCCCAAACTTTCATAAACGACAGCTTAGGTTTCTTCCCAAACCATATATAATTCATACGGTGTCGTCTCAACGGATTTCAACAGAGCCCTATTTAAAGTGAATGCGGCAGTCTCTAAAGCATAACCCCAAAATGATAGCGGTGGGTCGGTAAGAGACATCATAGATCGCACCATGTCCAACAGAGTACGATTACGAAGTTCGGACACACCATTATGCTGAGGTGTTCCAGGCGCGTGAGTAGTGAAATAATTCCACATTTCCTTAAGTGTGTGCCAAACTCGAGACTCAAATATTCTCCCCCATGATTTGATAGCAAGAATTTTATTTTCCTGTCACGTTGATTTTCAACCTCACTCTGAAATTCCTTGAACTTTTCAAAGGTCTCAAACTTGTGTTTCATTAAGTAGACATACTCATATATACTTAAGTCATCAGTGAGGGTGAGAACATAATGATAACCACTGTGAGCCTCAACGCTCATTGGACCGCACACATCAGTATGTATGATTTCCAATAAGTTGGTTGCTAAATCCATTGTTCCGGAGAATGGAGTCTTGGTCATTTTGCCCATGAGGCATGGTTCGCACGTGTCAAATGATTCATAATCAAGAGACTCCAAAAGTCCATCTGCATGGAGTTTCTTCATGCGTTTGACACCAATGTGACCAAGGCGGCAGTGCCACAAGTATGTGGGACTATCATTATCAACCTTACATCTTTTGGCATTCACACTATGAATATGTGTAACATCACGTTCAAGATTCAATAAGAATAAACCATTGACCAGCGGGGCATGACCATAAAACATATCTCTCATATAAATAGAACAACCATTATTCTCAGATTTAAATGAGTAGCTATCTCGCATTAAACGAGATCCAGATACAATGTTCATGCTCAAAGCCGGCACTAAATAACAATTATTGGGGTTTAAAACTAATCCCGTAGGTAAATGTAGAGTTAGCGTGCCGAGGACGATCACATCGACCTTGGAACCATTCCTGATGCACATCGTCACCTCATCCTTCGCCAGTCTCCGCTTATTCCGCAGCTCCTGTTTTGAGTTACAAATATGAGCAACCGCACTGGTATCAAATACCCATGAGCTACTACGAGTGCTGGTAAGGTACACATCAATAACATGTATATCATATATACCTTTGGTATTGCCGGCCTTCTTATCCGCTAAGTACTTGGGGCAGTTCCGCTTCCAGTGACCGTTTCCCTTACAATAAAAGCACTCAGTCTCAGGCTTGGGTCCATGCTTTGGCTTCTTCCCAGCAACTGGCTTACTGGGCGCAGCAACTCCCTTGCCGTCCTGCTTGAAGTTCTTCTTACCCTTGCCATTCTTGAAACTAGTGGTTTTATTGACCATCAACACTTGATGTTCCTTTTTGATCTCCACCTCCGATGATTCAGCATTGAATATACCTCAGGAATGGTTTTCTCCATCCCCTGCATATTGAAATTCATCACAAAGCTCTTGTAGCTAGGTGGAGGCGACTAAAGGATTGTGTCAATGACCGCGTCATCCGGGAGATTAACTCCCAGCTAAGACAAGCGGTTGTGCAACCCAGACATTTTGAGTATGTGCTCGCTGACAGAACTATTCTCCTCCATCTTACAACTGTAGAACTTGTTGGAGACTTCATATCTCTCGACTCGGGCATGAGCTTGGAAAACCATTTTCAGCTCTTAGAACATCTCATATGCTCTGTGCTGCTCAAAACGCTTTTGGAGCCCCGGTTCTAAGTTGTAAAGCATGCCGCACTGAACCAGGGAGTAATCATCACTACGCGACTGCCAGGCGTTCATAACGTCTTGAGTTGCTGGGAAAATAGGTGCTTCACCTAGCGGTGCTTCAAGGACATATGGTTTCTTGGCAGCTATGATGATGATCCTCAAGTTACGGATCCAGTCCGTATAGTTGCTACCATCGTCTTTCACCTTGGTTTTCTCTGGGAACGCGTTGAAGTTGAGGGCAACATTAGTATGGGACATTTGATCTACAAGACATATATATTGTAAAGATATTTAGACTAAGTTCATGATAATTAAGTTCATCTAATCAAATTATTTAATGAACTCCCGCTCAGATAGATACCCTTCTAGTCATGTAAGTGATACATGATCCGAATCGACTAGGCCGTGTCCGATCATCACGTGAGATGGACTAGTCATCAACGATGAACATCTCCATGTTGATCGTATCTACTATGCGACTCATGTTCGACCTTTTGGTCTGTCGTGTTTCGAGGCCATGTATGTACATGTTAGGCTCGTCAAGTCAACCTAAGTGTTTTGGATGTGTAAATCGGGCTTACACCCGTTGTATTCGAACGTTAAAATATATCACACCCGATCATCACGTGGTGCTTCGAAACAACGAACCTTCGCAACGGTGCATAGTTAGGGGGAACACTTTCTTGAAATTTTAGCGAGGGATCATCTTATTTATACTACCGTCGTTCTAAGCAAATAATATGTAAAAACAAGATAAACATCACATGCAATCAAATAGTGACATGATATGGCCAATATCATTTTGCTCCTTTTGATCTCCATCTTCAGGGCGCCATGATCATCATCGTCACCGGCATGACACCATGATCTCCATCATCATGATCTCATGAAGTTGTCTCGCCAACTGTTACTTCTACTACTATGGCTAACGGTTAGCAATAAAGTAAAGTAATTACATGGCATTTTCATTGACACGCAGGCCATACAATAAATTAAGACAACTCCTATGGCTCCTGCCGGTTGTCATACTCATCGACATGCAAGTCGTGATTCCTATTACAAGAACATGATCAATCTCATACATCCCATATATCATTCATCACATCCTTTTAGCCATATCGCATCACACGGCATATGCTGCAAGAACAAGTTAGACGTCCTCTAATTCTTGTTGCAAGTTTTTACATGGCTGCTATAGGTTTATAGCAAGAACGTTTCTTACCTACGCCAAAACCACAACGTGATATGCCAATTTTTATTCACCCTTCATAAGGACCCTGTTCATCGAATCCGATCCGACTAAAGTGGGAGAGACGGACACTCGCTAGCCACCTTATGCAACTAGTGCATGTCAGTCGGTGGAACCTGTCTCACATAAGCGTACGTGTAAGGTCGGTCCGGCCCGCTTCATCCCACGATGTTGTCGAATCAAGATAAGACTAGTAACGACAAGTAAATTGACAAAATCAACACCCACAACATCTTGTGTTCTACTCGTGCATAGAAACTATGCATAGACCTAGCTCAGATACCACTGTTGGGGATCATTGCAGAAATTAAAAAATTTCTATGCATCACCTAGATCAATCTATGGAGAGACTAGCAACGAGAGAGAGGTGTGCATCTTCATACCCTTGAAGATCGCGAGACGAAAGCGTTACAAGAACGCGGGCGAAGGAGTCGTAGTCGCAGAGATTCAGATCGCGGTTGATTCCGATCTAAGCGCCAAACAATGGCACCTCTGCGTTCAACACATGTGCAGCACGGGGCCGTCTCCTCCTTGATATAGCAAGGGGAAAGGAGAAGTTGGGGAAGAACTTCGGCAGCACGACGGTGTGGTGGTGGAGTTTGCAGTTCTCCGGCAGGGTTTCGCCAAGCTCAACGGAGGAGGAGGGGGTGTTGGAGAGGGGGAGGGCTGCGTCTTGGATGAGGTGTTGCTGCCCTCCCTCCTCCCTTCTATTTATAGGGCGAAGGGGGAAGGGGGCCGGCCCCTCTAGATGGGATCTAGAGGGGGGCGGCGGCCAAGGGGAGGGGGCTTGCCCCCCAAGCCAAGGGGGAGCCCCCCTTAGGGTTTCCCCCAAACCCTAGGCGCATGGGCCCTAGGGGGGATGGCGCCCAGCCCACTTAGGGGCTGGTTCCCTTCCACATACAGCCCATAGGGCCCTCAGGGGCAGGTGGACCCTCCCGGTGAACCTCCGGAACCCCTTCGGTGGTCCCGGTACAATATTGGTAAACCCCCGAATACTTCCGGTGACCGTATGATCACTTCCCATATATAAATCTTCACCTCCGGACCATTCCGAAACTCCGTGACGTCCGGGATCTCATCCGAGACTCCCAACAACATTCGGTAACCACATACTATTTCCCATAACAACTCTAGCGTCACCGAACCTTAAGTGTGTAGACCCTATGGGTTTAGGAACCATGTAGACATGACCGAGACACCTCTCCGGCCAATAACCAATAGCGGGATCTAGATACCCATATTGGTTCCTACATGTTCCACGATGATCTCATTGGATGAACCACGATGTCGGGGATTCAATCAATCCCGTATGCAATTCCCTTTGTCCATTGGTATGCTACTTGCCCGAGATTCGATCGTTGGTATCCCAATACCTTGTTCAATCTCGTTATCGGCATGTCTCTTTACTCGTTACGTAATGCATGATCACTAGACTAACTCCTTAGTCACTCTGAGCTCATTATGATGATGCATTACCGAGTGGGCCCAGAGATACCTCTCCGTCATACGGAGTGACAAATCCCAGTCTCGATTCGTGCCAACCCAACAGACACTTTCGGAGATACCTGCAGTGCACCTTTATAGCCACCTAGTTACGTTGTGACGTTTGGCACACCCAAAGCATTCCTATAGTATCCGGGAGTTGCACAATCTCATGGTCTAAGGAAAAGATACTTGGCATTAGAAAAGTTTTAGCACACGAACTACACGATCTTGTGCTATGCTCAGGATTGGGTCTTGTACATCACATCATTCTCCTAATGATGTGATCCCATTATCAACGACATCCAACGTCAATGGTCAGGAAACCGTAACCATCTATTGATCAATGAGCTAGTCAACTAGAGACTCACTAGGGACATGTTGTGGTCTATGTATTCACACATGTATTATGATTTTCGGATAACACAATTATAGCTTGAACAATAGACAATTATCATGAACAAGGAAATATAATAACAACCACTTTATTATTGCCTCTAGGGCATACTTCCAACAGTCCACATGGTTAATAACTACCCCTCTTTCTAAGGGGCGTTTACCTAGCCAACACTTAGATCCGGCTCTACCCAAACTTTTTTGGTTCACCCCAACATTATCCACTTGTTCGACTATTGCTAAGTAGTTCTGGGATACTAAACGAACCTCCCCAGATGGTAATATTAAAGCGGCTGATTTACCCTCTTTTGCAGTGAGTTTCGCTACAACACCAGCTGCTTAGAGGCTCTAGAGCAATCTTTCTGCAGCCCACCATTTTCGCTATTACTTTCTCATACAACCTCGAATTGAGATGATTAAAAAAGAAAAATGGTTCACCTTGATGTGACAAATAATTTTCATGTTGAATACCTTTTCATTTGAGGCCATCTTAATTGCGTTTTCTGTGCCAAAATCGGGTGTCGACATATGCCTCCCTATGTTTAGGAAAATTTTGCGTGCGAAAAAATAACTTGCATCGAGTTCTCAATAAGGACGATGCCAACATTCTATCGGCATTCATAATGCTATAACTTGCACCATTTTTTCTCAAAGCACCATAAATGTTATTTTTGAAAAATTGCACGTAGGTAAACACATGAACATGTTTCTTGCCAAAAAAATTCAATGTTTTCTTATTTTTTGCAATAAACAAGATAGTTTTTCTACCATGTGTGATATATACCGTTTAGAATCCTCAATCCATCTCGAACCAATCTGTGGTTAAATGGCTAGGAGGACAGAGGTATCTCCAGTCCATCAGAGTTCAAGTCCTAGACTTGACAGGTGTCTATGGGACTTTGTCAATCTAAAGATGATGTGTTGGCTCTGTCTCTCACAGGTGCTCATATAATGAGTGTATATGTGTATGTATGAGCGTATGCGTTTGTATTGTGAG
>NC_057809.1:563255392-563260721 GCF_018294505.1 Triticum aestivum | reverse complement strand
CCCCCCGTTGATCGGTGCGGTGGTTAGGCATCCTTAGAGAAAAGAGTGATCTTTTTGGATTGGTCTCCCATCTATCCTACACATTCGATCAAGGTTATCATTGTGAAGCTATAGTCAAGGTGCACCGGGTCTTAGGGCATCTCCAGCCGTTGGCCCCCCAGGAGGGGCAAAAAATCGCCCCCTGGGGGCGCACCGGCGCTAAACCGTGCACTGGGGGCGTGATGCCCCCCACGGGTTTTTAAAAAAGTCAAATACGGCGCAAACACGACTCAAATTTAACACAAACATCGGCGAGTTCGTTCAAATTTAAACATACTTTACAAAAAGGGAAAAACTACCGTGGGCTACCCCCGCCGTCTCCCTCGCCGCCCGCCTCGCCGCCCGCCCACGCGGTTCTACATGCCGAGGAGGCGGTAGAACCGCGTGTAGTCACCGCCGTCGTCGTCGTCGTCGCCCCCGCCGACGCCTCCGCCGTCCCTGCTGCATCCCTCCCCCGGTTGGTGCGGTGGGTTGGACGGTCCGGGGGCATCATCGTCGTCGTCGTCGTCGCTGTCGAGGACCACGATGCCGTGCTCGTCCTCACGCCCACGCTTGCGGGCGGCGATCTGCTCCAGGGCCCGGCGCTGTTGGACCATCTCGTCGCGGAGGTAGTTGTCTCGCGCCCACCTCAGGGCGTCCTCATCGGAGAAGCCACGCCGGGCTATCTCCTCGTACTCCACGGGGAGGCCGGGCTCCGGCTTGGGCTCCGGCTTGGGCTCGACGAGGACGAAGCGGCCGGTGGGGGAGGCGTTGTCGCCGATGCGGACGCCGAAGCTGCGGGTGCGCGCGCTGACAGGCGCGCCCTGGGGCTCCGGCTTGACGGGGCGGAGGTGGAGGCAGGGGGAGCCGCCGGACAAGGAGGAGGACCCCCCGGTCTCCATGCGCCTCGGGGTCCAGGAGCTTCCCTGGCGGCGTGTGAAGGACGGGGGAGCGGGGTACTCGAGGCGCGGCGTGTTGCCGCTCTCGATGTACTCGAGGATGGCCTCCAACGTGCGCCCGGGCACGCCCCACCACCGACGCCGGCCGACGGCGTTGAGCCTACCGGAGGGCTCGACGCCGTTGGTGGCCTCGAGCTGCTCGGCGTGACGGCGGCGGAAATAGGGCTCCCAGAGCGGGCTGTCGGGGACGTACTATGACCCCTACCTCGCCGCACGCGGCAGGGACGAGCGGATGCGTGCGATCTCCGCACACCGCGCCGTGCCGGTGGGTATCGGGGGCACCAGCACGCCGTCGGTGCTGATCCTCCACGCCCCGGGTACCCGCATGTCCGGCGGGACCGGGTACTCGGCCTCGAAAAGGAGGCGAGCCTCGCTCTCGTGAAGATGGCGGCGGCCGAAGCCGTTCACCGCCGCGTCGTCGCCTAGGAAGCGCTCGGCCATGGGTGCTGGAGACGGCGAGAGAGAGGAGAGGGAGGAACGACGACGGCGAGAGAGAGGAGAGGGAGGAACGACGACGACGAGAGAGTACGAGTCGCCGAGTGCACGGGGGCGCGTCTTATATAGGCCGAGGCACCGCCCGTGCGCGAGCCGCCGTGAGTACGCGTGGCGGGCGAGGGAGGGCGAGGGACGCGTGTCATCCGGTCTTCACTGCGCCGCCCTTGAGGCATCAATGGTGCAGGCTGACCGGCGCGGCAGCGCGGCAGCTTTGGCATTGATTCGCCGCGGGAAACGAGGCGATGAGGACGACGAAGGGGCGAGAAGAGGGTAGAGTTGTTGACGCAGCGGGCCCGCGGCTGTTTCGCGCCAAAACAGTTCGCCCCAGCGCCCCCGGGCGCCCCCAGCGCGCCGGGTTCGGCCTGGATCCGCCGGTGCTGTTTTCGGCCCCAAGCCGGCGAAAATCGGGCTCCTGAGGACGCGACCGGGCCGATTTTTCGGCGCCGGCGCAAAAAAAAATGCCTGGGGAGGCCTTCCTGGGACGCGGCTGGAGATGCCCTTACCTTCTAGCCATTGGTACTCCACATCTTCATGGAGAATTTAATTTCAGCGGGTCCACGTCGGAGACAGCGGGACAGTCGTATAAGCATTTCTTGCAATAAAGCGCATCTGCTCTCTATAGTTCCACATGGAAAAGTTTGTAGGATACATCTATCTTCCTGCCATGCACCAAAGTTCGCCTCATGTCACAACACGAACATATCACCTTAATCCAAGCTAACCGAGAAACGTATGCTAAGAAACATAACGGCATTTTAGCTCTCATAAATGGAAAAGAAAAGAGAAGACAGAGACAAATACTGAAATATATGTACGGATATGCCAAGCTCATGCATCACCCACTTCCTCGCTGCAGGCCCGATCCTTCCGGCTGGCCACGTCCGCCAGAAACCGGGCAAACGCCAAGCGCGACGACCCGCCGTCGTTGCAAGCCACAGCCGCGGCATCTTTGCACGCCGCCGCCCGCGACCTGAGCTCACTACCCTCCTCAGACTCCATCACAAGCCTTACTTTGGCCTCCACCTCGCCGGCCTTGACCAGGCCCTGCTGCCACCCAACCATCTCCTTGGCGATCCCCATGTCCCCCACCATGTGCAACTTGTTCATCTTCTGCTCCGAGTACAGCGGCCAGCACAGCATCGGCACGCCCGCCGTGACGCCGTCCAGCACCGAATTCCACCCGCAGTGCGTCACGAACGCCCCCGTGGCCTTGTGGCGGAGGACTTCCACCTGTGGAGCCCACAGCTTGACGACGAGGCCACGGCCGTTGGTTCGCTCCATGAATCCGTCCGGCAGGAGAGCGTTGAGGTCCGGGTCGACACCGGGGTGGTCGCTGGCGGGGGCTCGCACAACCCACAAGAAGCGGTGGCCGGACTTGTCGAGCCCGACGGCGATCTTCCTGAGCTGCTCCTCAGAGTGGTTTCCGGTGCCTATGCTCCCGAAGCAGAGGAACACGACGCTGCGGTCCGGTTGGCCGTCTAGCCAGGCGAGGCACTCGTGCCGCTCTTTTACCCCGGCGTCGGCGATGCTGCCGACAAATGCACCGACGCAGTACACTGGAGGCAGTACCCTGCCGGGGACACACAAAGGGTCCCTGAGAGCAGCCATCGCACGAGCCTCCAGCGACTCGAACGTATTCACCAGCGTGCCGTCGGCCTCCCGGATCCGGCACAGCAAGGCCATCGTCGCCTTGTATGTGTCGCTGTCCAGGTCCTCGAGCACCTCGCCCAACAGGTGCGAAGCCGGGATGGGTGGAAGGCCGAAGAGCTCGAGAGGGGTGTCTCCCAGCTCCTTGAAGCTCGGGCCGCCCTCTGCGAGGATCGTAGGGAGCTGGGCGAAGGCGGCGGCGCTGGAGGTGAACATGGTGTACCCGGGGATCCCGGGCCTCTTCACGATGCGGAGTGCCTCGTTGGACACCGAGTCGACGACCACATCGTGGACGTTCCGGGCAAGCATGGAGCAGAGGAAGTCGTGGAGGCGCTCGTTGTAGCGGCTGAGGTCGAGGTACCTGACCATGAACCTCGCGTCGTGGGTCAGCTTGGGCGTGTCCTTCACGGCCCGGAGCGTGTGGAAGCGGACGGACGGCATGGAGGCGGCGACGCGGCGGACGACGGCGCCGAAGGGGATGTCCTCCTTGACGGCGGGGTCAATGAGCGCGACAGAGACGGCGTAGCCGTGGTCGTGGAGGGCCCTTGCGAGCTGCATCATCGAGACAAAGTGGCTCACGAAAAGGCCAGGGTACAGAACGACCGTCTTCTCCTTCTCCATGGGCTCTCTCTCTCTGAACGCAGGGAGGATATGAACTGGTTACATGTAACGAGCAACGCTTGGATCTTTGGTTGTTTGTGGTTGGTGAGCGATCCAAATCATAGATGAACAGCCGCCCTTCACAGTGCCGCTCGATCGCCGTACGCTCTCTCACCAGCATGAATAGAGCGTGGTCACTTATAAATGTCTTGCGAGGGAGGCTGTGGAAGAGTAATGCTACACCCACTTAAGGCTACTCGACCACCCTTGTGTGCAGAGACCACTGCAACATTAAGAGCGTCTCCGGCCGTTCGGCCCCAGCGCACCCGGCAATGTGGTTTGGACAATGTGCCCGTGGTTTTTTCGCCCCGGAGGCAATGCAGTTCGCAGCCGTGCCCTCAGGTTTCGGCCCCAAGACGCATATAAGTTCAAACTTATCTTTTCTCGCTGCCAAAAAAACGCCCTAAGTTCGGCGATCATCATGCCACAGTTCGACGATCAAACATAAACGATAGTTCGGCGCTCAAAAGGAAGGACGCGTAGACAAAGAAATGCATCAAACGACGGGCTCCTGGGTGTGGGACTGGCCGGCGTTGGCGACGACGTGGCTTCTGTGCGCGGGCTGTTCGACATCGCCGTGGCTTCTGTGCCCGCGCTGTTCGGCGTCGCCATGGTTCCTGGGCTGGGCGTCGGCGTGGCTTCACCACTCGGGCTGGGCATCGGCGTGGGCGTAGGCGCGGTGGTCGAAGGCATCTGGTTCAAGACGAGGCGCACTCTGCCAGGTACCACGCCTTGACCTGCTCGTCCATTGTCGACATGTCTGCGCCACATCAAGAACGCCAGGTCGGTGTTGCTTTTCTTCACGGCGACGTTGGTTCGGAGCAGGTCGAGTTTAACAACGTTGTTTGTCATAAACGCCGACCACCACGCCTTCGATTTCTCCTCCCTCTTGGCGGCGTGATCCTTGGCGTCGGCGATGCACTATTGATCGACGCTTGCAGCCGCTCGGCAGTCGGTGCAGCGTCCTTCGCCGTCTTGGCTTTTTTGTTGTTGTCAGGGCGCCCATTTGCCGCCCCCGGAGCGGGCGCGTCCGGCTTGTACGTCTCATTGGCCTTGGCGAGGGTGCGCCAGACGTCCGTCCACTTCTTGCACTTCTCGATCCGGGTGAACACGTGCAAGTACTTGAACTCGGCGTCGCTGCTGTTCTGCCGGTACATGGTGAACATCCGAACCATCTGCGCAGCCGAAGAACAAGTGTCGGTGACATATACGGCGAATAGAAGCGAGAGCCGACGGCTGTGCATACCTGACCCTCGACGTTGGTGCTGCTTTCCGGGCGAGCCGCAATCTCTTCGACGATCCCATGTCATTTGTTGCAGGCCGTCTAGATGATCCCAATGGTTCACCATGGCCTTTGGGCTGTGTTGCATGTGGATGGTGGTGAATTAGGGGTCGACCAGCTTGCGCTCATCGAACGCCGACTTGATGTGCATCAGGTACATGTCGGCGTTCTAGTTTGCGCCGGTGACTGGGTCGATGCTGACCGTCTTCCATGCTTCGACAAGGCACTCGTCTTCTTTGGACGTCCACTTGGCGCGCGGCTCGCCCGT
>NC_057809.1:563247398-563255101 GCF_018294505.1 Triticum aestivum | reverse complement strand
GCTCCATCTCCTCCTCCTCGCCGTCGTCGAGCTCGTCGTCCATGTCGCCGGTGGTGTCCATTGTGTCGTCTTGCTCGTGGAACCCGGGGTCGGAGGCGGCGGCGGCCGATCCGCTCATGATGATCTCGTCCATGTCAGCTTCTGTCATGTCGGGGTGGCTGAAATCTGACGACGAGGTCTGCGGGAAGGGCAGTGCGCCATGGTGTAGAGGCGGCATCGGGGAGGCTGTGTACGCCGGCGGTGAGTAGTTATACTGGGGATACTAGACGCCGGCGAACGCGGGTGAGGGAGTGCACTGGTCGGGGTTTAGACCGGATGGGGAGGCGCGTTGGCCATGTGGAAAGGTGATGTTGGGGTGAATCCACCATGCACATCGCCGTTGGAGTAGCCAGGCGAGGATGCGTACCCCAAGTGCGATGGTGGCGGCAAGAAGCTGGCGGGTGACGCGACGCTCTGCTGGCTCCACGCAGCTTGCGGGCCGTGGCCGCCGGGCGGATCCATCATCCCACGTCCCGGGCCTTCTTTGCATTGAGCCTGTTCCGCCGGTCGGTGGCGACAGCCTCCCGGCGCTGAACCTCTGCCCTCCACTCGACATTCTACATGCCCGGCGGTTTTGCCATCGGCGCCCTCGGCTTCCTCTGCTTTGGCTGAGTGGAATTGGCAGCGGCAGCCGCGTGGGAGGCCGAGTACTTCTTCGGCGGCATGACGCAATGGCGGCCGGATGGCGGGGAGCGGGAGTAGAATGGCAGGAGGAGAGGGCAGAAGGGGGGAGCAATGGAAAGGGGGGGCAGCGGGAAAAGGCATGTCTGTCGCCGACAGAGCGGACACGCGCGCGTTTTTCCTTCGGCCGGCACCCCCCGGGGGTCTGGGTTCGGCTCGGGTTCACCGGCCGCTATTTTGGCCCAAACTGACGATAAACAAGGTCCTGGGACGCGACTGGGCCGATTTTTGGCACCGGCGCTAAAAAAAGAGCCCTTGAGGCATGTTGGAGACACGGCTGGAGATGCTCTAAGGCGTGTGATGTACACGTCACTAATGAATGCTTGGTGGATTATTGAGGAGAAAAGGGGGAAGGCCACCGGATCCAAATCTTTCACCGTAAGCACCAGTAGCACTATCATGCATACTGTGCCGCTGCCTGTACCGAGTACTAGCGTGAATACTATGGCGTCGAGTTCTGTCGGCGATCTTGCGTGGATTATACACACAGGTAGTGCGCATTGCGATTGCCAAGTAGAGAACCTGTAACACGTCGTGCTCAGAAGAAATGGGAGCAACGCAAAGCCCAAGCTGCTGCAAAACAGGCCGAAGCAGAGCAATGTAGAGGAACCGTTTCCTGAAGGTCCAGGCAGCGCTCCTGTTTATCCAGCGTTGTCTTGAACTACCGATTCTTGAAATCATTTACTATTTTTCTCATGTTGGCAGAACATTTGATGTTGTTCAAATTTCACACCCTACTTAAACCCAGCCGCCGGGGGCGCACACTCCCTCCTCCCCTCCCTTCGCCGCCGTCGGGCTAAGCCTCTCTCCCGCGTCTTTGGGGTTGTGTGGGGCCCCTAATCATGTGGAGGCGCGCCTGATCCGATCTTTGCGGCACGACGGCGATGGCTGCGGCGGCCGGGTATGTTCGGGCGGCGGCGCGGCGCACCATCTGACTTTGGATCGGCGGCGGCGGCGTGAAGGGCCTGGTGGACGTGTCGGCGGCACCTCCTGTCAGATCTGTTCTGGCCGGTGCAGCCCACAGTGGTGGTCATCTCTTCCGCCAGAGGTGGCGGCCTGCGGCTGGTGGTCGGATCTCAAGATTCGCCATCTAGTCCCGGCTGCGAGTCGAGGAGGCATAGTTGCCAGTGAAAATCGAGCCGATGACGGCGCTCTGTGTCGTTCCCTTGATGAAGGCATCATCGTGTAACTATTGTCGACCCACTCGTGCTGCTCCGGGGGAAACCCTAGGATCTGGTCTTCTAGATCGGATGATGGCGGCACTTCAGTGTTGTTTCTCTCTTGAGAGCATCGTTTGTGGAGCAGCGCGGGAAGACTAGGGCAGGAGGTGGAGTGGCTTCGTCTTGCACAGAGCTTCGGTGGAGATGTCAAGTCATGCATGGCCGACTGGTGATACGCTGTGTCATGCCTGTTTGGCGGGTGCTATGCACGGCAGATCTTCCGGAGTCTTCAAGTTGTGTCGGCTTGTGGTACTTGGTGGCATGGTGCTGAGGTGTGTACCAGCGATGACGCAACGTGCTCAACAGTTTGTGCGCAGGGAGGTGGTGTCGTTGAGCACCATGTGGCGTCTACGGGTGGCCGGACTAGCAAGGATGACGCAGATCTTCTTCTTGAAGGTGGGTCAGCGGTACCGATGATGATGACGGCTTTTAAAACGTGTTCATGTGGTGTATGCATTAGGTTTGTTGCACCGGTTGTAGGTTCCAATACGTTATGTGGATGAATCCGACGACACCGGTTTTAGATATGGAGAGTGAGAACACTTCATACTATCGAGCTTGTAGGTGTGCATACTACCTTCGAGTGGCTTGATGTATGTTTTTGTCAGATCTTTGTTGAATAATTAATAAAGATGATTATATGCATTGATTGATGCAGAGACCGGGAGACTTAACCTCCTTTTCTATAAAAAATATGAAGTATAGAGCACGCATCTACCAGTTTTTCACCACAAGAGATGTTTGTTTCGTCCTCGATGATAACTGACTAGTAATAATATATAAATTATATCATATTGCTGGAATAGATGAGATTTAGTAGCAGGATTATTTACCTATCAGCGATCGATGTGTACTATTGATTTCTTTAGCTATGTCGGTTGCTCAGTTATTCCTTGATGAAGGAGGCATGAGAGATGATGCCAAGATGGCGACACTTTTGTTGGTTCAAATGGAGAATACCAAAAATAAGCATGGGGTTTAATACTTGGTCAACTATTTCTTCATTGTCATAGGCTAGAACACCATATCAGAAGATTTATTCAAGTGCCCAAGAGATCAAACACTGAGCTTCCCATGAGCAACTTAGAGGAGCTGTGGGTTTCCATTACCAACACGCACAATGGTTTGCTCATATTTTTTTGATGACACCATCTATGTTTTGTGATGAAAATACACTACAATTTATGTTTGAACTTGAACTGAATTAGTATTTGAAATTTGAGAAAAAAGTTATGCTTGCAAGTGTGATGCATGATCATAATATTGAATCAATATGTTATGATTATAAATATTATTGGGAGTACATATGCACAACTGTGGAAGAAATATATGTAATGATAAAAAAGATAATTAGCCGAAGAAGATAAAAAATATATTATTCTGTTCTTTTTCTTCTGTACTGAAAAACTACTTTTAAACTTCTAGAGATGCTTTATTCACCATTATCATTGGCGCAGCAGGATCAAGTCCAGAATGATCACGTGGCACAAGTATGCAAACTGATTATTTTACAAATTAATGTATTAAACTAATGGTCGATGGGTGGTCCACCAAACTGGTTGTAATTTGTGTTACCTCTGATGTTTTTTATACTGTCATGATTGAACATGAATAGATTTGAAGTTTTTTTTAAAAAAACTAAGGCTTGATTGGTTATACTCTTTCTATTTTTAAATATAAGAGATTTTAATGCGGGCTACAACTTATGTATATAGATTTGTTTTAGAGAGTAGATTCACTCATTTTGCTCCGTAATAGTTCGTATTGGAATCTTTAAAAGACATATTTAGGAACGGAGGGGTATATACCGGTATAATTGAACGAAAAAAATGACATTACATGTCGAGAGGGCACGTCCTGCACGCATGAGTATATGCACCCACTTTTAAAAAATGCATTTTAAGCATGTTTTAAAGTGTTAAAGAATTCAAAAGAAAATTCACGCATACATGTTCGTAAATGTGTATGCGCTGCACAAAGATTTGTGAAAAAATGTCTTTTTGTTTTGTCTTTGAATAAAGAAAAAAATTCAGTGCTTCTAAATGGTGTTCCACGGCATGATTTTTTGCCCCTTTTTTTGCACAGGCCACAAGAAAAGTTATTTTTCCGTGAAAGTGTATGCACGCACATAGAATATGGAAACGTACCGTGCAACCTTTCTCAGATTCGTTTAGCATTTAGAAATGTGTTTTTTGAAGTGGGTTCATATGTACCTGGGTCCATCCATGCACTTCCCATTACATGTCTGACACTTTTGAAAAACACCACAACATTTTGTCCACACTTCATCAAATGCCATTACACAAATTTCGATACCAAAACACCCCCTCTCTGGTCTTCTCCATTTTCTCCTCCTTCATCCTAGTCTTCATTACTAACCACTACACCGTTAACTCTAGTGACATGTTTATTTCCTCCGCTTCTAACCGTATCTACAACCCATTCCACACTACTCTATCCCTTGCCTTTTGTCCATTCTAATACCACAACGTGGGAGAGAGTAGGATGGCATTCTCCGGCATCGTTCGTAGCTCGTGAGTGGAGTTGCCCTACTTGAGGCCATCGAGATATGAGCTCTCGCCGGCTACCATACCCCCTCCTAGCCAGCGTGGATGTCTTGTGGCCGCTTCCAGGATGACAAGGTCGAGAGGCCAATGCTGGAGAGACAACTTCAAAGGCGGAGTCTCCTTGTGGTCTGTCGACGATGCCCACCTTGATTGACTTCTTAAAGGTTGTCGTTGTGGTTCCTGATACTCGGTCACTGGTAGACGCATTGTTTGCTTAATCTGCCAGACAAGCGTGTATCAACTCTATCAGGTTCACTATCCCTCAACACGTTAAAGAGATGGATGGGGACATAGGGGCAACGGGATGCTGAAACCAATTGATGGGGATTGATCTGTCTGGGACGAGGAGATGGAGTTCCATTGACACTGCAATAGTGTGGTAAGCAAGATTGGGGGAAACAAGATGACAGAATGGCAATTTCGATGAGAATATAATAAAGTTATATGAGAATTTTGGTCCCTTCACCTTGTAGGCATATGTTGGAGGGCACGGGAATTGTAGTGACATTCCCAAAGGGCAAAATTGTAATTTCATTTTTCTAATTGAATAAAATTATGCGGGCATATATAAAATCAACCCTCAAACTAAACCCACGCAAAAAATACACATTGCTAGTGCAATTACCTTATAATTAAGACGAGTCAAAATTTTCATTCTTCTTCCACATCGCTGCCTATTTTCTGGTCCGCCCTCCTCCATCGATCGATCCGCCACCTCCATCCATCACAGCTAGTGTCGCTGCCACACCGCCTCACTGCCCCTCCCAACCCTAAGTTGCACCCTCCTTTGGTCCACTACCCAAGGTGAGGAAAGGGAGCTCCACCGGCTAACCATGGTCTCAGTACCACAACAGTGCGGTAAGAAAGATTGGGTGAAGAAGATGATGAGATGGCAATTTCAATAAGAATAAAATGATGTCATATGAGCCTTTTGGTTCTTTCACCATGTAGAATGCCATATGTTTTGAGGGGTCAAGAAATCTCGTGGCATTCCCAACGTGAAAATTGTAATGACATTTCTCCAACTGATCAAAATTGTAGGGTTATATATCCAATTAACCTTTTAAATAAACCCACGCAACATGTACGCATTGCAAATTCAATTACCTATTAATTACGATGGGTCAATTTTTTTGCTTCTTTTTTCACATGACCTCCCACTTTTCGGTTCACCCTCCCTCATTAAGTCGTTGGGTAGGTGGGTAGCTGCCTAGCTGGCTTGTTTTTTTTTTAAAAAATGGATGAGGACCCCCGGCCTCTGTATCTGGACGATGCATGCAGCCACTTTATTAATTATTCACATAAGACCTTACAAAGTCATACAACAGTAAGACTAAAGCCACCGTCTAGGCAACATCTGTCGCTACTCCTATCTAGTTGATGTAGGGATGCTGATAGTCTGGGCCTAATACCAAACAGACCTTGCAACCAAACCTAACATCTATGACCTGAGGTCCCAACCAGGACACCTGCCGTGTATAGGGCACCCACCAGTCCGGCGCACTCCTCAACTAGGACGCCTGCCGGGTATGAGGCCGCCGCAGCCACCTGCCACCAATCCATCTTCAGAGTTGTACTGTTTCATCAACCATGCCAGGTCTTTCTGCCATCGACGCCACCACGACGTCAGACAGCGTCGTCCTCCTGCACGAGTCGATCCTCGCACAGTGGATGCCGAATCTGCACCGCGCCACGCCGTCGAGATCCATCGCCATCAATGTGTAGGATGAAACACCGCTCCACCAAAGATGCGGTCCACTGGTCCCTCGAGCCCATGCACACCTCCAAGAATGACGCCACCAAGGAAGGAACGACATAAGAATGCCGCCGTCTTCCGATCAACTGATCTAGGGTTTCCCCCGAAAGTAGCAGACAGTGACCTTAAAACTCTCCTCGGCGATGCCTTCAAGAAGGGAATGTCGCAAAATAGCGCGGCCACCGCCGGCTTAGGCAGTAAGCCGAAAGCAAGTTTTCACACAGATCTGTTTGAAGGATCTCCATCAAGCATCTCGTGCACGGATCGCCGCCATCTCTGACAGGGACTCGACGATGGATCCAGACCGCCGCCGCCTGACCGGCCACGGCACCACCATGGTGCCTAAGCCGGCGCCGTTAGGCCCACCATGCCCGCCTGTAGACGCCCTCCGGATCTGCCGGCTTGCGGACGAGGCCCGCGATCTGGCCGCCGCCACGGGTGCTCCTCAGCCACTGAGAGAGTGCGCATGCGTTGTCCACTACCGGAAACTGGCCCTACCCCGACGGCCAAATCAATGCCGACGGCTGCCGTCGGCCTACTTTGCGCTATGCCGACAGCCACATCTTGGCCGTCGGCGTACCTTGGCCGTCGGGCTACCACGAGCTAAGCCGACGGCACCCGTCGGCATACATATGTCGTCGGCCCAGCTGCGAACATGGCGACAGCAGCCGTCGGCATACCCGTGGGCCCGGCGACCCCGCCCGTGACCAGCGGCTAACATCGTCAAATCTATGCCGACGGCCTGGACGGCCGGCCGTCGGCATATATCGTCATGCCACGTCACAGATCCGCGGCGCACCGTCCATGAGCTAAGCCGACGGCTGCCGTCGGCATACATGCCACGTCAGCGATCTGCGGCACGCCGCCCGCCGCCTAAAACCTGGCCGTATCTATGCCGACGGCATAGCCGTCGGCATAGGTAGACTTTTTTTCATATGTATTTTTTAAGCTTTTTTTATGTATTATTATATAAACTAACATGTAGCATGTTAAATATAAACATACATATGAATATATATGTAGTTTGTATTTTTTCATATATTATGAATATATATATATGGTTTGTATTTTTTCGAGCACGTTAATAATGTGCGGTCATGTTCTTTTGAATATAGATCATTATATTTTATTAAAATCAAAAACAGCTATGCCGACAAAAGTTTTGTGGCGGTTGCAAACGCCCGACACCCGTCTCCAGAGTGTGACCCCCCTCACGTCCGCGGTGTGCCCCCCTCATGGACGGCGCCGACACCTGGAGGGGGGAAACGGACGCGTCGGGTCTACACGGTGGATGTAGCTGTGGGTTTGGCCCGGATGTTGCTCCCGGGTGTCCCTACGGGTGACCTGACACAACCGGGTGCAGAGGTCCACTGGTCAAAGCCCGTCCGTGGGAAGTCAAAAGGCTAGATCTCGTGGTCAACCGCTCCACGGTTAGGCGGG
>NC_057809.1:563245687-563246789 GCF_018294505.1 Triticum aestivum | reverse complement strand
CCAGGTGTCCCTCTGAGCTGACCTAACACAACCGGGTGGAGAGGTCCACTGTTCAAAGCCTGTCCGTGGAAAGTCAAAGGGCAAGATCTCGTGGTCAACCGCTCTAGGGTTAGGCAGGACAGGGGCCCTGGGGGTAGCAATGCCACCGGAGCATCGCACCGGGCCCTCATACATGCGAGGTGGTGTGGTGGCATGTCCGAAGAGGCGGCACGCGTCTCCGGGGTTTGGCCCCCCTCACGGACGGCGCCACCGCCGGCACCTGGAGGGGGGAAACGGACGTGCCGGGTCTACACGGAGGGGATCTTGCTGTGGGTCTGACCCGGATGTTGCTCCAAAGTGTTCCTATGGGCTGACCTAACACAACCGGGTGGAGAGGTCCACTGGTCAAATCCCGTCCGTGCAAAGTCAAAGGTCTAGATCCCGTAGTCAAACGCTACAGGGTTAGGCGGGTCGGGGCCCCTGGTGGGGTAGCAATGCCACCGGAGCGTCGCACCGGGCCCTCATACATGCGGGGTGGTTTGGTGGCATGTCCGAAGAGGCGGCACGCGTCTCCGGGGCGTGCCCCCCCCCTAACGGACGGCGATGACACGGTAGTAGCCATTCTGCGGTAACGATGCGGCGTGAATATTATTAAATACTCGGAGCGCGATAAAATCATGAGTTTTTTTTGCACGACGTGTGCACATGTGCTATAGGAACAATAATATTTTTTTCATAATTTTTGGTGATGGAGAAGTATCCGAAAAATCCCCTCTACGCGGATTGCCCTTCGCGCGTCTACGGCTGTGGCCGGCGGCCTCCGGGGGCTAGCATGCCGCTAAAGCTTGCGTAGGCAGCCTCTCATGTGTTTGGAAGTGTTGTGGTGGTTGCAAACGCCCGGCACGCGTGTCCGGGTGTGCCCCCCTCACGGACGGCGCTGCCGCCGGCACCTGGAGGGGGGAAACGGACGCATTGGGTCTACACGGAGGGGATGTAGCTGTCGGTTTGGCCCGGATGTTGCTCCCAGGTGTCCCTCTGAGCTGACCTAACACAACCGGGTGGATAGGTCCACTGTTCAAAGCCTGTTCGTGGAAAGTCAAAGGGTAAGATCTCGTGGTCAACC
>NC_057809.1:563244604-563245601 GCF_018294505.1 Triticum aestivum | reverse complement strand
GGCGGCACGCGTCTCCGGGGTTTGGCCCCCCTCACGGACGGCGCCACCGCCGGCACTTGGAGGGGGGAAACGGACGCGTCGGGTCTACACAGAGGGTATCTTGCTGTGGGTCTGGCCCGGATGTTGCTCCAAAGTGTTCCTATGGGCTGACCTAACACAACCGGGTGGAGAGGTCCACTGGTCAAATCCCGTCCGTGCAAAGTCAAAGGGCTAGATCCCTTGGTCAAACGCTACAGGGTTAGGCGTGACGGGGGCCCTGGGAGGGTAGCAATGCCACCGGAGCATCGCACCGGGCCCTTATACATGTGGGGTGGTGTGGTGGCATGTCCGAAGAGGCGGCACGTGTCTCCGGGGCGTGGCCCCCCTCACGGACGGCGATGACACGGTAGTAGCCATTATGCGGTAACGATGCGGCGTGAATATTATTAAATACTCGGAGCACGATAAAATCATGAGTTTTTTTGCACGACGTGGGCACATGTGCTATAGGAACAATAATATTTTTTCATAATTTTTGGTGATGGAGAAGTATCCGAAAAATTCCCTCTACGCGGATTGCCCTTCGCGCGTCTACGGCTGTGGCCGGCGGCCTCCGGGGGCTAGCATGCCGCCAAATCTTGCGTAGGCGGCCTCTCATGAGTTTGGAAGTATTGTGGTGGTTGCAAACACCCGGCACGCGTGTCTGGGGTGTGCCTCCCCTCACGGACGGCGCCGCCGCCGGCACTTGGAGGGGGGAAACGGACGCGTCGGGTCTACACGGAGGGGATCTTGTTGTGGGTCTGGCCCGAATGTTGCTCCAAAGTGTTCCTATGGGCTGACCTAACACAACCGGGTGGGGAGGTCCGCTGGTCAAAGCCCGTCCGTGCAAAGTCAAAGGGCTAGATCCCGTGGTCAAACGCTACAGGGCTAGGCGGGACGGGGGCCCTGGGGGTAGCAATGCCACCGGAGCGTTGCACCGGGCCCTCATACATGCGGGGTGGTGTGGTGGCATGTCCGA
>NC_057809.1:563243376-563244320 GCF_018294505.1 Triticum aestivum | reverse complement strand
GGCACCTGGAGGGGGGAAACGGACGCGTCAGGTCTACACGGAGGGGATCTTGCTGTGGGTCTGGCCCGGATGTTGCTCCAAAGTGTTCCTATGGGCTGACCTAACACAACCGGGTGGAGAGGTCCACTGGTCAAATCCCGTCCGTGCAAAGTCAAAGGGCTAGATCCCGTGGTCAAACGCTACAGGGTTAGGCGGGTCGGGGGCCCTGGGGGGGTAGCAATGCCACCGGAGCGTCGCACCGGGCCCTCATACATGCGGGGTGGTGTGGTGGCATGTCCGAAGAGGCGGCACGCGTCTCCGGGGCGTGGCCCCCCTTAACGGACGACGATGACACGGTAGTAGACGGATCAGGCACTCGCATAGTTACCGGATCAGACACTCGGTAACGGTACCCCTCAGTCAGTTGCTCTCCTATGTATCACCTTTCACGAGACCATAGAAAAAAATATACGTGATATTTTAGAAAATTGTTGTACAATATAAAAAAAGATCATGTCATTAAAAATAATGTTTCAAATCATTAAAGAAAATGTATGGTACATTTTAAATAATGTTCTGCATGTAAAAAATATGAATAAGAAAACATTAAAATATTTATAAAAAATAAGAAAACATTATAAAATTTATACAAAATAAGAAAAGTAAAAATAAAAATATGCCGACGGCAAAGCCGTCGGCATAGCTGCGGCCATAGGGAAGCTTGTACGCGGATCGGTGACGTGGTTAATAAAAAAGAAAAAAAGTATGCCTACGGCTAAGCCGTCGGCATAGGTGCCACGTGGCGCCCTGAGCTATGCCGACGGCTTAGCCGTCGGCATAGTTGACCTTATCCACTCACGTTACCCCCCATCCACTCACTGTCTCCCCACACCCCGAGCTGCCGCCGCCGCACCCCCCGACCCCGACCTGCGCCGCCGCCGCACCCCCCACCCCGACCTGCCGCC
>NC_057809.1:563234877-563242910 GCF_018294505.1 Triticum aestivum | reverse complement strand
CTCTCGGTGAGCTGCGTTTTTTTTCATTTGTTCCATTTTTTCTACTATTGGATGGATGAATGAATGCATGGATGGATGTTGGATGTTAGATTGTTAGGTTAGATGTTAGATGTTAGGTTGTTAGGTTGATATATAGTTGAATGCTGGATGTTAGGATGTTAGATTATTAGTTTGCATTATTTTTATCATGATGATCTTGTCATTTGAGATGTGCTCTAAAATTGGTATAAGATGAGTGATTATTTTTATCATGATGATCTTGTCAAAAAAATTGAACCGGACAAAATTTGACACTTGACAAAATAAGATTTTTTTCATAGTTTTAAGTGTCAGTGCTTAATGTTAAGTAGCTATGTGAGATGTGCTGCAAAATTATGATATGATCAGTGGTTATTTAATCATGATGATGTTGCAAAAAAAATTGAAGGACAAAATTTGACACTTGACAAAACATGATTTTTTTTTCATAGTTAAAAGTATCAATGCTTAATGTGAGGTGATGACCTAAATTTTTTTCACTCGGTGTAATTAACAGGATTTGTGGTGTTCCATCTTCGTGGAGTGATTGTCGACGTTGGAGGTGTTGGTCCACGATCGTCCGTCTCCTTTGATCGACTACATCGGAGGGTGAGCAACAATTCCATGACCTCGTCCACTTTTTTTCCATGTCACTAGATTAAATTTTCACATCAAGTCGCGTAACCTAGGTCTCCCGTCCGAAAGGGTTGCATCGATAAATATGCATTCAATTGCATATTTATCACCACAGCTCTTTCGGATTGTCCAGCGCTTTCCACGGACAGCCCGAGGATGTGTAGATTGGGTACGTTGTTCATGCTCTACCCCGTTCCGAGACAGGATTTCGGCGGCGCCTCCCTGTTGTTCTCCGAATGCACATTCTCTCGGCATTTTGCCGAGACGTGTATTTGGAGAACAGCGGGGAGGTGCTGCCGAAATTTTGTCTCGGAATAGGGTAGAGCATGGACAACGTACTCAATCTACACATTCTCGGGTGGGATTAGGACCCATTTTTACCTATTAGAGATGTAGGTGGATTAAATGTCGTTTCTCGTCAACCTTGTAAAAAATAAAATATTGATGTGAGTAATTTAAATGAATCCTTAATTTTGTTGTGTGGCTTCCCATAAAGCAGAGATGGCAGATAATCAGTGGATGTATAGTGGGTTTTTCCGCCGGAATCAAGTAACAACAGAGTGGGTCGAGAAAACTGATGTGTTTTTGAAAGAGATATTCCGTAGTCCAATGAGAATGGTGCCAGAATGCCCGTGTGCCAGATGTAAGAGGCGTATTCGCAGAGATAAGAGTGAGATGACTAAGCACCTTCGCACGCATGGATTTATGCCCAACTTTAATATGCCGATAAACTTTGCCCAGCGGGACCGTGGTAGAGAACCTGTAACACGTCGTGCTCAGCAGAAATGGGAGCAACGCAAAGCCCAAGCTGCTGCAAAACAGGCCGAAGCAGAGCAATGTAGAGGAGCCGTTTCCTGAAGGTCCAGGCAGCGCTCCTGTTTATCCAGCGTTGTCTTGAACTACCGATTCTTGAAATCATTTATTATTTTTCTCATGTTGGCAGAACATTTGATGTTGTTCAAATTTCACACCCTACTTAAACCCAACCGCCGGGGGCGCACACTCCCTCCTCCCCTCCCTTCGCCACCGTCGGGTTAAGCCTCCCTCCCGCGTCTTTGGGGTTGTGTGGGGCCCCTAATCATGTAGAGGCGCGCCTGATCCGATCTTTGCGGCACGACGGCGATGGCTGCGGCGGCCGGGTATGTTCGGGCGGCGGCGCGGCGCACCATCTGACTTTGGATCGGCGGTGGCGGCGTGAAGGGCCTGGTGGACGTGTCGGCGGCACCTCCTGTCAGATCTGTTCTGGCTGGTGCAGCCCACTGTGGTGGTCATCTCTTCCGCCAGAGGTGGTGGCCTGCGGCTGGTGGTCGGATCTCAAGATTCGCCATCTAGTCCCGGCTGCGAGTCGAGGAGGCATAGTTGCCAGTGAAAATCGAGCCGATGATGGCGCTCTGTGTCGTTCCCTTGATGAAGGCATCATCGTGTAACTATTGTCGACCCACTCGTGCTGCTCCGGGGGAAACCCTAGGATCTGGTCTTCCAGATCGGATGATGGCGGCACTTCAGTGTTGTTTCTCTCTTGAGAGCATCGTTTGTGGAGCAGCGCTGGAAGACTAGGGCAGGAGGTGGAGTGGCTTCGTCTTGCACAGAGCTTCGGTGGAGATGTCAAGTCATGCATGGCCGACTGGTGATACGCTGTGTCATGCCTGTTTGGCGGGTGCTATGCACGGCAGATCTTCCGGAGTTTTCAAGTTGTGTCGGCTTGTGGTACTTGGTGGCATGGTGCTGAGGTGTGTACCAGCGACGACGCAACGTGCTCAACAGTTTGTGCGCAGGGAGGTGGTGTCGTTGAGCACCATGTGGCGTCTACGGGTGGCCGGACTAGCAAGGATGACGCAGATCTTCTTCTTGAAGGTGGGTCAGCGGTACCGATGATGATGACGGCTTTTAAAACGTGTTCATGTGGTGTATGCATTAGGTTTGTTGCACCGGTTGTAGGTTCCAATACGTTATATGGATGAATCCGACGACACCGGTTTTAGATATGGAGAGTGAGAACACTTCATACTATCGAGCTTGTAGGTGTGCATACTACCTTCGAGTGGCTTGATGTATGTTTTTGTCAGATTTTTGTTGAATAATTAATAAAGATGGTTACATGCATTGATTGATGCAGAGACCGGAAGACTTAACCTCCTTTTCTATAAAAAATATGAAGTATAGAGCACGCATCTACCAGTTTTTCACCACAAAAGATGTTTGTTTCGTCCTCGATGATAACTGACTAATAATAATATATAAATTATATCATATTGCTGGAATAGATGAGATTTAGTAGCAGGATTATTTACCTATCAGCGATCGATGTGTACTATTGATTTCTTTAGCTATGTCGGTTGCTCAGTTATTCCTTGATGAAGGAGGCATGAGAGATGATGCCAAGATGGCGACACTTTTGTTGGTTCAAATGGAGAATACCAAAAATAAGCATGGGGTTTAATACTTGGTCAACTATTTCTTCATTGTCGTAGGCTAGAACACCATATCAGAAGATTTATTCAAGTGCCCAAGAGATCAAACACTGAGCTTCCCATGAGCAACTTAGAGGAGCTGTGGGTTTCCATTACCAACACGCACAATGGTTTGCTCATATATTTTTGATGACACCATCTATGTTTTGTGATGAAAGTACACTACAATTTATGTTTGAACTTGAACTGAATTAGTATTTGAAATTTGAGAAAAAAGTTATGCTTGCAAGTGTGATGCATGATCATAATATTGAATCAATATGTTATGATTATAAATATTATTGGGAGTACATATGCACAACTGTGGAAGAAATATATGTAATGGTAAAAAAGATAATTAGCCGAAGAAGATAAAAAATATATTATTCTGTTCTTTTTCTTCTGTACTGAAAAACTACTTTTAAACTTCTAGAGATGCTTGATTCACCATTATCATTGGCGCAACAGGATCAAGTCCAGAATGATCACGTGGCACAAGTATGCAAACTGATTATTTTACAAATTAATGTATTAAACTAATGGTCGATGGGTGGTCCACCAAACTGGTTGTAATTTGTGTTACCTCTGATGTTTTTTATACTGTCATGATTGAACATGAATAGATCTGAAGTTTTTTTTAAAAAACTAAGGCTTGATTGGTTATACTCTTTCTATTTTTAAATATAAGAGATTTTAATGCGGACTACAACTTATGTATATAGATTTGTTTTAGAGTGTAGATTCACTCATTTTGCTCCGTAATAGTTCGTATTGGAATCTTTAAAAGACATATTTAGGAACGGAGGGGTATATACCGGTATAATTGAACGAAAAAAATGACATTACATGTCGAGAGGGCACGTCCTGCACGCATGAGTACATGCACCCACTTTTAAAAAAATGCATTTTAAGCATGTTTTAAAGTGTTAACGAATTCAAAAGAAAATTCACGCATACATGTTCGTAAATGTGTATGGGTGGCACAAAGATTTGTGAAAAAATGTCTTTTTGTTTTGTCTTTGAATAAAGAAAAAAATTCAGTGCTTCTACATGGTGTTCCACGGCATGATTTTTTGCCCCTTTTTTTGCACAGGCCACAAGAAAAGTTATTTTTCCGTGAAAGTGTATGCACGCACATAGAATATGGAAACGTACCGTGCAACCTTTCTCAGATTCGTTTAGCATTTAGAAATGTGTTTTTTGAAGTGGGTTCATATGTACCTGGGTCCATCCATGCACTTCCCATTACATGTCTCACACTTTTGAAAAACACCACAACATTTTGTCCACACTTCATCAAATGCCATTACACAAATTTCGATACCAAAACACCCCCTCTCTGGTCTTCTCCATTTTCTCCTCCTTCATCCTAGTCTTCATTACTAACCACTACACCGTTAACTCTAGTGACATGTTTATTTCCTCCGCTTCTAACCGTATCTACAACCCATTCCACACTACTCTATCCCTTGCCTTTTGTCCATTCTAATATCACAATGTGGGAGAGAGTAGGATGGCATTCTCCGGCATCGTTCGTAGCTCGTGAGTGGAGTTGCCCTACTTGAGGCCATCGAGATATGAGCTCTCGCCGGCTACCATACCCCCTCCTAGCCAGCGTGGATGTCTTGTGGCCGCTTCCAGGATGACAAGGTCGAGAGGCCAATGCTGGAGAGACAACTTCAAAGGCGGAGTCTCCTTGTGGTCTGTCGACGATGCCCACCTTGATTGACTTCTTAAAGGTTGTCGATACTCGGTCACTGGTAGACGCATTGTTCGCTTAATCTGCCAGACAAGCGTGTATCAACTCTATCAGGTTCACTATCCCTCAACACATTAAAGAGATGGATGGGGACATAGGGGCAACGGGATGCTGAAACCAATCGATGGGGATTGATCTGTCTGGGACGAGGAGATGGAGTTCCATTGACACTGCAATAGTGTGGTAAGCAAGATTGGGGGAAACAAGATGACAGAATGGCAATTTCGATGAGAATATAATAAAGTTATATGAGAATTTTGGTCCCTTCACCTTGTAGGCATATGTTGGAGGGCACGGGAATTGTAGTGACATTCCCAAAGGGCAAAATTGTAATTTCATTTTTCTAACTGAATAAAATTATGCGGGCATATATAAAATCAACCCTCAAACTAAACCCACGCAAAAAATACACATTGCTAGTGCAATTACCTTATAATTAAGACGAGTCAAAATTTTCATTCTTCTTCCACATCGCTGCCTATTTTCTGGTCCGCCCTCCTCCATCTATCGATCCGCCACCTCCATCCATCACAGCTAGTGTCGCTGCCACACCGCCTCACTGCCCCTCCCAACCCTAAGTTGCACCCTCCTTTGGTCCACTACCCAAGGTGAGGAAAGGGAGCTCCACCGGCTAACCATGGTCTCAGTACCACAATAGTGCGGTAAGAAAGATTGGGTGAAGAAGATGATGAGATGGCAATTTCAATCAGAATAAAATGATGTCATATGAGCCTTTTGGTTCTTTCACCGTGTGGAATGCCATATGTTTTGAGGGGTCAAGAAATCTCGTGGCATTCCCAACGTGAAAATTGTAATGACATTTCTCCAACTGATCAAAATTGTAGGGTTATATATCCAATTAACCTTTTAAATAAACCCACGCAACATGTACGCATTGCAAATCCAATTACCTATTAATTACGATGGGTCAATTTTTTTGCTTCTTTTTTCACATGACCTCCCACTTTCCGGTTCACCCTCCCTCATTAAGTCGTTGGGTAGGTGGGTAGCTGCCTAGCTGGCTTGTTTTTTTAAAAAAAAATGGATGAGGACCCCCGGCTTCTGTATCTGGACGATGCATGCAGCCACTTTATTCATTATTCACATAAGACCTTACAAAGTCATACAACAGTAAGACTAAAGCCACCGTCTAGGCAACATCTGTCGCTACTCCTATCTAGTTGATGTAGGGATGCTGATAGTCCGGGCCTAATACCAAACAGACCTTGCAACCAAACCTAACATCTATGACCTAAGGTCCCAACCAGGACACCTGCCGTGTATAGGGCACCCACCAGTCCGGTGCACTCCTCAACTAGGACGCCTGCCGGGTATGAGGCCGCCGCAGCCACCTGCCACCAATCCATCTTCAGAGCTGTACTGTTTCATCAACCATGCCAGGTCTTTCTGCCATCGACGCCACCACGACGTCAGACAGCGTCGTCCTCCTGCACGAGTCGATCCTCGCACAGTGGATGCCGAATCTGCACCGCGCCACGCCGTCGAGATCCATCGCCATCAATGTGTAGGATGAAACACCGCTCCACCAAAGATGCGGTCCACTGGTCCCTCGAGCCCATGCACACCTCCAAGAATGACGCCACCAAGGGGGGAACGACATAAGAATGTCGCCGTCTTCGGATCAACTGATCTAGGGTTTCCCCCGAAAGTAGCAGACAGTGACCTTAAAACTCCCCTCGGCGATGCCTTCAAGAAGGGAATGTCGCAAAATAGCGCGGCCACCGCCGGCTTTGGCAGTAAGCCGAAAGCAAGTTTTCACCCAGATCTGTTTGAAGGATCTCCATCAAGCATCTCGTGCACGGATCGCCGCCATCTCTGACAGGGACTCGACGATGGATCCAGGCCGCCGCCGCCTGACCGGCTACGGCACCACCATGGTGCCTAAGCCGGCGCCGTTAGGCCCACCATGCCCGCCTGTAGACGCCCTCCGGATCTGCCGGCTCGCGGACGAGGCCCGCGATCTTGCCGCCGCCACGGGTGCTCCTCAGCCACTGAGAGAGTGCGCATGCGTTGTCCACTACCGGAAACTGGCCCTACCCCGACGGCCAAATCAGTGCCGACGGCTGCCGTCGGCCTACTTAGCGCTATGCCGACAGCCACGTCTTGGCCGTCGGCGTACCTTGGCCGTCGGGCTACCACGAGCTAAGCCGACGGCACCCGTCGGCATACATATGTCGTCGGCCCAGCTGCGAACATGGCGACAGCAGCCGTCGGCATAACCAGGCCGTCGGCATACCCGTGGGCCCGGCGACCCCGCCCGTGACCAGCGGCTAACGTCGTCAAATCTATGCCGACGGCCTGGACGGCCGGCCGTCGGCATATATCGTCATGCCACGTCACAGATCTGGGGCGCACCGTCCATGAGCTAAGCCGACGGCTGCCGTCGGCATACATGCCACGTCAGCGATCCGCGGCACGCCGCCCGCCGCCTAAACCCTAGCCGTATCTATGCCGACGGCATAGCCGTCGGCATAGGTAGACTTTTTTTTCATATGTATTTTTTTAAGCTTTTTTTATGTATTATTATATAAACTAACATGTAGCATGTTAAATATAAACATACATATGAATATATATGTAGTTTGTATTTTTTTCATATATTATGAATATATATATATATATGGTTTGTATTTTTTCGAGCACGTTAATAATGTGCGGTCATGTTCTTTTGAATATAGATCACTATATTTTATTAAAATCAAAAACAGCTATGCCGACAAAAGTTTTGTGGCGGTTGCAAACGCCCGACACCCGTCTCCAGAGTGTGACCCCCCTCACGTCCGCGGGGTGCCCCCCTCATGGACGGCGCCGGCACCTGGAGGGGGGAAATGGACGCGTCGGGTCTACACGGTGGATGTAGCTGTGGGTTTGGCCCGGATGTTGCTCCCGGGTGTCCCTACGGGTGACCTGACACAACCGGGTGCAGAGGTCCACTGGTCAAAGCCCGTCCGTGGGAAGTCAAAAGGCTAGATCTCGTGGTCAACCGCTCCACGGTTAGGCGGGACGGGGGCCCTGGGGGGGGGTAGCAATGCCACCGGAGCATCGTACCGGACCCTCATACATGTGCGAGGTGGTGTTGTGGCATGTTCAAAGAGGCGGCACACATCTCAGGGGCGTGGCCCCCCTAACGGACGGCGCCGCCGCCGGCA
>NC_057809.1:563234202-563234867 GCF_018294505.1 Triticum aestivum | reverse complement strand
TTTTTTAAGCTTTTTTATGTATTATTATATAAACTAACATGTAGCATGTTAAATATAAACATACATATGAATATATATGTAGTTTGTATTTTTTTCATATATTATGAATATATATATATATATGGTTTGTATTTTTTCGAGCACGTTAATAATGTGCGGTCATGTTCTTTTGAATATAGATCATTATATTTTATTAAAATCAAAAACAGCTATGCCGACAAAAGTTTTGTGGCGGTTGCAAACGCCCGACACCCGTCTCCAGAGTGTGACCCCCCTCACGTCCGCGGTGTGCCCCCCTCATGGACGGCGCCGGCACCTGGAGGGGGGAAACGGACGCGTCGGGTCTACACGGTGGATGTAGCTGTGGGTTTGGCCCGGATGTTGCTCCCGGGTGTCCCTACGGGTGACCTGACACAACCGGGTGCAGAGGTCCACTGGTCAAAGCCCGTCCGTGGGAAGTCAAAAGGCTAGATCTCGTGGTCAACCGCTCCACGGTTAGGCGGGACGGGGGCCCTGGTGGGGGGTAGCAATGCCACCGGAGCATCGTATCGGACCCTCATACATGTGCGAGGTGGTGTTGTGGCATGTTCAAAGAGGCGGCACACATCTCAGGGGCGTGGCCCCCCTAACGGACGGCGCCGCCGCCGGCACCTGGAGGGGGAAAA
>NC_057809.1:563232942-563233937 GCF_018294505.1 Triticum aestivum | reverse complement strand
GAGGCGGCATGCGTCTCTGGGGTTTGGCCCCCCTCACGGACGGCGCCACCGCCGGCACCTGGAGGGGGGAAACGGACGCGTCGGGTCTACACGGAGGGGATCTTGCTGTGGGTCTGGCCCGGATGTTGCTCCAAAGTGTTCCTATGGGCTGACCTAACACAACCGGGTGGAGAGGTCCACTGGTCAAATCCCGTCCGTGCAAAGTCAAAGGGCTAGATCCCGTGGTCAAACGCTACAGGGTTAGGCGGGTCGGGGGCCCTGGGGGGTAGCAATGCCACCGGAGCGTTGCACCGGGCCCTCATACATGCGGGGTGGTGTGGTGGCATGTCCGAAGAGGAGGCACGCGTCTCCGGGGCGTGGCCCCCCCTAACGGATGGCGATGACATGGTAGTAGCCATTCTGCGGTAACGATGCGGCGTGAATATTATTAAATACTCGGAGCGCGATAAAATCATGAGTTTTTTTTGCACGACGTGTGCACATGTGCTATAGGAACGATAATATTTTTTTCATAATTTTTGGTGATGGAGAAGTATCCGAAAAATCCCCTCTACGCGGATTGCCCTTCGCGCGTCTACGGCTGTGGCCGGCGGCCTCCGGGGGCTAGCATGCCGCCAAATCTTGCGTGGGCAGCCTCTCATGTGTTTGGAAGTGTTGTGGTGGTTGCAAACGCCCGGCACGCGTGTCCGGGTGTGCCCCCCCTCACGGACGGCACCGCCGCCGGCACCTGGAGGCGGGAAACGGACGCATCGGGTCTACACGGAGGGGATGTAGCTGACGGTTTGGCCCGGATGTTGCTCCCAGGTGTCCCTCTGAGCTGACCTAACACAACCGGGTGGAGAGGTCCACTATTCAAAGCCTATTCGTGGAAAGTCAAAGGGCAAGATCTCGTGGTCAACCGCTCTAGGGTTAGGGAGGACAGGGGCCCTGGGGGGGGGGGTAGCAATGCCACCGGAGCGTTGCACCGGGCCCTCATACATGCGGGGTGGTGTGGT
>NC_057809.1:563232074-563232722 GCF_018294505.1 Triticum aestivum | reverse complement strand
CCTCACGGACGGCGCCACCGCCGGCACTTGGAGGGGGGAAACGGACGCGTCGGGTCTACACAGAGGGTATCTTGCTGTGGGTCTGGCCCGAATGTTGCTCCAAAGTGTTCCTATGGGCTGACCTAACACAACCGGGGTGGAGAGGTCCACTGGTCAAATCCCGTCCGTGCAAAGTCAAAGGGCTAGATCCCTTGGTCAAAAGCTACAGGGTTAGGCGTGACGGGGGCCCTGGGAGGGTAGCAATGCCACCGGAGCATCGCACCGGGCCCTCATACATGTGGGGTGGTGTGGTGGCATGTCCGAAGAGGCGGCACGTGTCTCCGGGGCGTGGCCCCCTCACGGACGGCGATGACACGGTAGTAGCCATTCTGCGGTAACGATGCGGCGTGAATATTATTAAATACTTGGAGCGCGATAAAATCATGAGTTTTTTTGCACGACGTGGGCACATGTGCTATAGGAACGATAATATTTTTTTCATAATTTTTGGTGATGGAGAAGTATCCGAAAAATTCCCTCTACGCGGATTGCCCTTCGCGCGTCTACGGCTGTGGCCGACGGCCTCCGGGGGCTAGCATGCCGCCAAATCTCGTGTAGGCGGCCTCTCACGAGTTTGGAAGTGTTGTGGTGGTTGCAAACGTCCGGCAC
>NC_057809.1:563218187-563229961 GCF_018294505.1 Triticum aestivum | reverse complement strand
CCGGCCTCCCCCGACCCCGGCGCCCGGGCCTCTCCCGACCCCGCCGGCCGCGGCTCCGTCCGGCACCGTCACTCCCGTCCCCGACCGCCCCTGCCTCACCATCCCCTCCACCGCCTCGCCCCCTGCCACGCCCCTCTCGGTGAGCTACGTTTTTTTTCATTTTTTTCCATTTTTTTCTACTGTTGGATGGATGAATGAATGCATGGATGGATGTTGGATGTTAGATTGTTAGGTTAGATGTTAGATGTTAGGTTGTTAGGTTGATATATAGTTGAATGTTGGATGTTAGGATGTTAGATTGTTAGTTTGCATTATTTTTATCATGATGATCTTGTCATTTGAGATGTGCTCTAAAATTGGTATAAGATGAGTGATTATTTTTATCATGATGATCTTGTCAAAAAAATTTAACCGGACAAAATTTGACACTTGACAAAATAATATTTTATTCATAGTTTTAAGTGTCAGTGCTTAATGTTAAGTAGCTATGTGAGATGTGCTGCAAAATTATGATATGATCAGTGGTTATTTAATCATGATGATGTTGCAAAAAAATTGAAGGACAAAATTTGACACTTGACGAAACATGATTTTTTTATAGTTAAAAGTATCAATGCTTAATGTGAGGTGATGACCTAAATTTTTTTCACTCGGTGTAATTAACAGGATTTATGGTGTTCCATCTTCGTGGAGTGATTGTCGACGTTGGAGGTGTTGGTCCACGATCGTCCGTCTCCTTTGATCGACTACATCGGAGGGTGAGCAACAATTCCATGACCTCGTCCACTTTTTTTCCCTGTCACTAGATTAAATTTTCACATCAAGTCGCGTAACCTAGGTCTCCCGTCCGAAAGGGTTGCATCGATAAATATGCATTCAATTGCATATTTATCACCGCAGCTCTTTCGGATTGTCCAGCGCTTTCCACGGACAGCCCGAGGATGTGTAGATTGGGTACGTTGTTCATGCTCTACCCCATTCCGAGACAGGATTTCGGCGGCGCCTCCCTGTTGTTCTCCGGATGCACATTCTCTCGGCATTTTGCCGAGACGTGTATTTGGAGAACAGCGGGGAGGTGCTGCCGAAATTTTGTCTCGGAATGGGGTAGAGCATGGACAACGTACTCAATCTACACATTCTCGGGTGGGATTAGGACCCATCTTTACCTATTAGAGATGTAGGTGGATTAGATGTCGATTCTCGTCAACCTTGTAAAAAATAAAATATTGATGTGAGTAATTTAAATGAATCCTTAATTTTGTTGTGTGGCTTCCAATAAAGCAGAGATGGCAGATAATCAGTGGATGTATAGTGGGTTTTTCCGTCGGAATCAAGTAACAACAGAGTGGGTCGAGAAAACTGATGTGTTTTTGAAAGAGATATTCCGTAGTCCAATGAGGATGGTGCCAGAATGCCCGTGTGCCAGATGTAAGAGGCGTATTCGCAGAGATAAGAGTGAGATGACTAAGCACCTTCGCACGCATGGATTTATGCCCAAGTTTAATATGCTGATAAACTTTGCCCAGCGGGACCGTGATAGAGAGGATGTGATACGACAACGCATCGCTGGTTATGAGGACGATGGGGTTAGAGACATGCTAGATGATGTCTTTGCTGCACAGCCGACACCTCCGTCACATTCAGCGAATGAACCGGAGGAGCCGGAGGAAACCGCAAAGGCCTTCCTGGAAATCTTGGCCTCGTCAAAGAAACCTCTCTATGAGGGTGCCAAGCTGTCTGTGCTGGATGCCATCTCGCAACTGATGGCAGTCAAGGCTGAGTACGGCTGTAGCCGAGGTTGCTTCGAAGCATTTCTGGGAGTATGGGCTAACAGCCTGCCTGAGGGCCATGAACTGTCGAAAACCATGTACGGTACGAAGAAAATCAGGGAGGCGCTCTCGATGGACTATGAGAAAATACATGTTTGTCCAAAGAATTGCCTTTTGTTTAGGCATGAGTATGCGGATGACAAGTACTGTAGGAAGTGCGGTTCCTCTCGGTATATTGAGGTGGTCGATAAGCATGGTCAGAAGCAGCAGCTAAAAATCCCTGTGAAGGTTCTTCGGTATCTTGATTTTATAAAAAGACTGCAGCGCCTTTTCATCACCGAGGAGTCTGCCAAAATGATGAAGTGGCACAAGGAAGGGAAAAGGTACGATCCAAAAAAAATTGTACATCCATCAGGGGGTGAAGCATGGAAGTCTTTCGATATAGAGTACCCGGAGGAAGCAGCCGAGGCTGGGAATGTCAGTATTGCTATAACAGGTGATGGGTTCAATCCATATGGTATGTCGTCTAATCCATACAGCTATTGGCCCGTATTTGTTATTCCGCTGAATCTCCCTCCCGGCGCCATAATGCAACGCAAGACCATGTTCCTGTCGCTTATAATTCCGGGGCCTGAATATCCGGGGAAGAATTTGAGTGTGTTTATGCAGCCGTTGGTGGATGATTTGCACCATTCTTGGTACTTCCCGAGGTTGACATACGACCGACATCTGCAGAAAAATTTCTTGATGAAAGTTTGGCTACAATATTGCATGCATGACTTTCCCGGTTATGCCTTGTTCTGCGGATGGTGTACAAGTGGAAAGATGCCTTGCCCAGTGTGCATGCAGGCCTTGATTTTCATTTGGCTGAAGAAGGGTGGCATGTATGTTGCATTTGACCTGCATCGACAGTTCCTCCCTCCAGACCATCCTGATAGGGAAGACAAGAAGAACTTCACAAAAGGCAAAGTTGTCCATGAAGTAAACGAGATTCCAACGTTTTCTGGTGCGGATGTGCTTGCTCAGCTGAAAGCTCTTAAGCCTGCCGGTGAAGGGAAAGGCAAAGGCAAAGGCAAAGGCAAAGCCACAGGAGAAGACGAGGGCGAGGGCAAAGGAAAAGGAAAAGGTAAAGGGAAATTTTTTGAAGGATATGGTGAGACGCACAACTGGACTCACATTACCCCCTTCACGCAGCTTCCCTATTTTAAGGACCTCAAACTTCCATACAACATAGACGTGATGCACACCGAAAAGAATGTCGTAGAGTCCCTTTTTCGCACGATCCTCAACATTCCTGATAAGACAAAGGATAATGTTAATGCTAGAGTTGATCAACAAAATATTTGTGATAGACCATGTCTACACATGCAGCCTCCCACAGGCAGTCGAAAATCTTGGTTCAAGCCAGATGCTGACTTCGTACTTAAAAAGGATCATAAGATGGAGGCATTCAAGTGGCTGAAACACGTCGTGAAGTTAACTGATGGTTATCCGTCGAATATAAGTAAGGGGGTCAATCTTTCAATGGGCAGAGTGACCGGGCTCAAGAGTCATGACTATCATGTATGGATTGAGCGGATTATGCCGGTGATGGTTCGGGGCTATGTTCCCGAGCGTGTCTGGCGTGTGCTTGCGGAGTTAAGCCATTTCTTCCGCACGCTTTGTGCTAAAGAAGTATGCCCTAAGAAGATAAAAGAAATGCATAAGAAGGCGCCGGAGTTGATATGCAAGCTAGAGAAGATCTTCCCGCCAGGCTTCTTTACTCCGATGACACATCTCATTTTGCACCTCCCGAACGAGGTATTGTTGGGGGGCCCTGTGCAGAATCGTTGGCAGTACGGCCCTGAGAGACAGAACAAGCATCTAAGACAGAAATGTGGAAACAAAGCTAAGATTGAAGCTTCCATAGCTGAGGCAGTTATCCTAGAGGAGGTGGCAGACCTCAGGACAGCCTACTATCCGGACCATGTTCCCACGTTGCACAATAAGGTGTCTCGATACAATACAGAAGAACCCAAGTATAAACCCAAGTTGCCTCTATTCATCGGGCAAGGTGGTAGGGCTGGATGCTCGAAACCTTATCTCATGCCACGAGATGAGTGGGAGGATGTCATGTTCTATATCTTGCACAACATCAAGGAAGTTGAGGATGAGTGGATGAGGTAATACCTTAGCACCATTCTTTGAGTCAATTCGTTATGTTCACTTTGCCTAGTTCTTATACCGCTTTTCTTATTGTAGTCGATTCGTTGAAGAAGAATGGACGGGAATGCTGCCTCCTACTGAAGCGGAGGCACTTGCTCTTCTCCGAAAGGGTGCTGATGGAAGGAAAAATTTCGTTGCGTGGTTCATGGAGAAAGTAATTTTTCACACTTTCAATTAAACTCATGCACCCTATAATTTCAATTAAACTCATGCACCCTATAATTTCAATTAAACTCATGCACCCTATAATTTCAATTAAACTTGTAGGGAAATGATCCGACCGGATCAATGGATGAAGAATTGAGATGGGTTTCTATGGGTTTTGATCCCGTCGTCATGACATGCGAAAAGTATGATGTGAATGGGTATCGCTTCCATACAGAGGAGCACCAGAACAGTCGGCCTGATCCCAAAACCATAAATACCGGAGTCTTCACTGAAGGAGATAATAAAGTAGATTACTACGGAAGGGTAGGAAAAATATACGAGCTTACATTCAAACGTGGCCGCGAACACCTAAGTCTCACTGTGTTCAAATGCCGATGGTTCGACCCCAAAAAGGGTCTGAGACATACGCCTTCTGTTGGTTTAGTTGAAGTTAAACCATCAACCGTCTATGCCGGAGCTGATCTCTTTATCGCTGCTACCCAGGCCACACAAGTATATTATCTGCCTTACCCATGCCAGAAAGAGTACCTAAAGGGTTGGGAAGTTGTGTTCAAGGTGTCGCCGCATGGTAAGCTACCGGACCCGAACGATGATGATTACTACAACATAAACCCCATGACATACGAGGGAGTGTTCTATCAAGAGGAACATGATGACGTGGTCCGAAGCAACGAGGATGATGACTTGGGTTATGTTGACCTGGACCCAAACGACGACGACGCACGGATTGATGGTGAGGCAGTTGTGAATCAAAGAGACATAATTATGCTTGAAAAGTTAAATGAAGATGCTGACGATGAGGAAGAGCCTCCACCTCCGTCAGACAATGAAGAAGATATGCGTGATAGTGATGATGAGACCGGTCCACAAATAGATTACAATAGTGATGATTCATATGGGTTCTAGAAAATGTAAGTTCTTTTAATGATCATTACAATAGTATGCTTAATGTGCTCTTCTGGTATTAATGTTTTTCCTGTATGCTTGTTTAATTGATATCCTTACTAATTGTTTATTCTCTTCTCAATGCAGGTTTAATAATCATGGGCAAGTCCAGCGGCGCTAGTTTCCTCAGTAAATTTAAAGGACTTACTCGGAGTGGACGAGCCCACAAGGTTCCCTCCCGACTACGCGAGGATGACACCTCACAGGGAGGTGGAGGGGTCGGGGGAGGAGACCCTAGAGGAGGAGGCGGTGGGGGGAGAGCCCCTAGAGGAGGAGGAGGTGGGGGGAGAGGCAACCGGGGCAAAAAACTCCGGGCCGTGTCTGAAATAGGAGGGTCTTCTTTGATGCCCTCCTATACAGAGGCACCTTCTGAGTCTGAGGAGGAGGAGTATGTTCCTGATGGCGAGGAGGAGGAGGCCGAGGAGGAGGGTGAGGAGGAGGAGGTCGAGGAGGAGGGTGAGGAGGAGGCCGAGGAGGGTGGAGGGGAGGTTGATCCCGCGTTGTGGGGTGACTTGCCACCGGGTTCTTCGCAGGGGTGGCTGCGTGGTAATGCCGGACTACCTACACCATCTTCTATTGAGGAGCACAAGTGGCTCATTGAACCTGTGGGGACAGAGTAAGTGCCTCTCAATCATATTTTCAACACATGACAACATTTTCTTATTGTACACATGGCAATCATTTGATTCTTTTGCAGAAACTGGATCCTTCACGGAAAGGGCCGTAAACCGAACGGCCTTATCACTGTCCTGTTGAAGGAGTTTTGGCCTGGCCTATTCTGCCCGCGGCCAGACAGGGACCCGCAGCAGCGGGTTTTGGCCACGAGCTGGGCCCACTACGAGGCTTGCAGCAACGCGGAGTACGGGACGACCGCTAAGGCCGTGATCACCAAATTTTGGGTAAGTTCTCTTCTGAATCACTTGTCTTCAGTTTCATTCATAGTTTATCATTGAATCACTCAACTCATGCCTTGTTTACTTCTGGTTTTTGCATGATTGCAGCAACTCTATAGAGTTCTTGACGAGCACAAGGCCAGAGCCGACGTGGTCTTGCTTGCGGCTGCGAAGAAGAAAGCTCGTCAGTTGCAGTACGAGGTGCGCTGGGTTGCCGTCTCGCAGTACTACCACTACTACCTGCAACAAAAGATGCCCAAAACTCAAGCGCAGAAGCTACGACTTACCTTGAGCAAGGAGCAGTTCATGATGGTAACTATTACTAACTTTTCATTGTTTCAAGCAGTCAACTATATGTTTCGTGCTCACATGTCATGCTTCCAAAATTTTCATAGGTTGTTCCTCGTTGGTGCTATGGAAGGCATGACGGATGGGCGAGTTTGGTGGATAGGTGGCTCGGCGCCGATGCAGAGTTTGCTGCCAAGAGCATCAAGGCCCGGGCTAACCGTGGAGACGACGGGACACACGGCCAAGGAAACAGGAACCACTGGGGCTTCAAGGCCATGAAGGTATATCTATGTGCATGATGCATTTTTGTTCTTCTTTACGTCATGTTCTTATGTATGGCTGGCTTCTATTTGACGTTGTAGGAGGACAAGTTGAAGAGGCCGCTCTCAGACATGGAGTCGTGGAAGCTAGCCCGCGAGCGGAGTCATCGCAAGGAGGGCGAGAGCTAGTACTACGGCAAGACCGAGGAGCACCTGGGGTCTTACATTCATCACAATCAGGAGTTGCATCCGGATGTTCCTGTTGCTGAGGTCGCCCAGTCTCAGATCGACGACACGGCGGTGGTGGCCATCCAGGGGAAGAAGAATGGCCGGTATCCGTGTTTCGATGGCTTGATCACTCCTTCGATCTCGTACACACGGCTTCGGGCTAGCAACCCGGGCCAGTTAGAGAGTACGGGGCGTTCACAGACTCCCTTAGCCCGCCAGCATGCTGTAAGTACTTCCTCTTTATCTTTTTCTATCTTGCATTCTCAGTTTATTTTCAGCATTGCTCACTTAGAAACAACCTAAATTATGTAGGCATATAAGGAGTTTGTCGAGCATAGGAATCTCGAGGTGCGGGAGTACTTGAAATGAGTGAGGGCAAACGATGATTACAACCGTCAGATGATGACGGTTAGTTTTGCCCTCTTAAAACCAACCTAAATTTTTGCACTTTCATTCCTTCTGATCTTCTAGTTTGCTTGTTTAACTAACATTCAGGCTATGTTGGCGTCTTGGACTAACCGCACGGATCCACCACAAATGGGACCCCCACCACCACCTGCGGGAGAACCCCCACACATGCCCACGTTCGATGAATGGGTGGCACTAGGCAGTGATGGTCCGGTTAGTACATTTGCCTAACTACTAGCAAACTAGTTCTCGTTCATGAAACACTATCATATCATATTTACCGTTAGAATCTTTTCTGAAACATGTAGGGGACCGGTGGCTCGACTCCTGCTCCGTCGACCCCAGTCACTCCGATCTGGCAGAGTGGTTGTGGTCGCGATGGCGGTTTTGGCGGAGGTGGTGGTGGTGGTTTTGGCGGAGGTGGTGGTGGTGGTTTTGGCGGAGGTGGTGGTTTTGGCGGGGGTGCTCTTGCTTGATGATTCCGTGCATGTGGCCATCGTGCCATGCCTTTCATATTCCTACTTTTATCATGTTTCATGTCTTGCACTACTTTTATGTTCATGAACTTCCATCGGTGATGATCTTTAGATGATGTGATGAACTTGAGTATGTTTAGATGATGATGGTGAACTTGAGTATGTTTAGATGAACTTGAGTATGTTCACATGATGAATTGTCATATTTCTGCATAATTTCATATTGTTCTGTTTTGAAATGCTGTCAAATGAATTGGAAAAGAGAAAACAGGGAAAAAAAACAAAAAAAACTATGCCTACGGCAAAGCCGTCGGCATATATACGCCCATGAGTTACCAGGGCTTGCCACGTGGCACATCTATGCCTACAGCAAAGCCGTAGGCATATATGAAAAACTATGCAGACGGCTTTGCCGTAGGCATAGCCCTGCTGCCAGGAGAAACCAGGAGCTGCCACGTGGCAGAGATATGCCTACGGCAAAGCCGTCGGCATAGCCCTGCCGCCAGGAGAAGCCGGGGGACGACACGTGGCGCAGGTATGCTGACGGCTAGGCCGTCGGCATAGATTTCCATCTATGCCGACGGCCGAGCCGTCGGCATACATGCGCCACGTGTCGTCAGCGCTATTGACGGCGCCGTCCGTTGCCGTCAGACGAAAAACAACGCCGACGGCTAAACTATGTCGACGGCTCTCCCACGGCCGTCGGCATATGCTCCTATGCCGACGGCTATACTACGCCGACGGTCTGACACATCTACGCTGACGTGATCTACGCCGACGGGGCTATGCCGACGGCAGCCGTAGGCATAGATCTATGCCGACGGCAATGGACCTATGCCGACGGCCCTGGGCCGTAGGCATAGCCCGCGAGTCCGGTGGTGGTCGTTGCCGTCACACTCGCCGCCGGGTGCCCGCAGCTCCTTGCCACCGGTGCACCGCCGCCGCCGACAGGACATCGCCACCACCGCGCGAGGGGAAGGGCCCCGTCGCCACCGTCACTGGCCAGGCTACGCCGGTGTGGCCTCGGGCGGCGGCAGAAGGGGGGAGAGAGGAGCGGAGGCCTAGGGCTGCCGGCGGTAGATCGCCCCCGTGTCGCTAGGGGCTGGCGACGCGGGGGTAGGGACGTGCTCCACCTTGTGTTGCTATGCTTCGAGTAGTGACTTGGCAGCATGCTTGCTGCCGTAGTTATCGGTGTGCCTCTGTGTGCATATCGGTCCTCATGAGGGCAAGTGTGAGCTGGCTGGAACTTCAAGACTAAACTCCTTTGTAAATTGTTCTAAAATAAACTTCTTTGAATTGTAATGCAGAGAATTCTTGGGATGGAAAGAAAAAAAATGGTTAACTTGTAGCCTCCAGGCTGACGGGGACGGAGGAGTGCATGACGCACGGGCAAATCTCACGACGGGGAAGGGATGGTGTATGTTTCTCGTCTGGCACTCTGGCTGGATGGGACTTACGTTGTTGCTGATTTAGTAGGGAACATAAACATCATTTTCTTTGCGATAAGAACATAAACATCACTAATACAAATATGGCGGTGCATCATCGAAGACTCATCCATAATCACATGCATTGTACAATCTCAAAAATATTAGATCATACAATGGCTAGGAGGGAGGGAGTAGAAACAATTGCACTTCTACAAACAAGCTAATAAAATTGTCCTCGCGCATGGATCTTGTGAACCGGTCGACTCCACCGGCCACATAGACCATCTCCATTTCTCTACCAAGCAGCTTATCATGCCCATCAAGCCAACACCAACCGGTCACCATGTCGCCGCTTCTTTCTGTACGCTTCGCCTGCTTCCATTCTTCAAGAAATCAACATATGACGATGCTCTCGCTACTTCTTCTTGAAGAGCCGCTCGTGCGCCACGCCGTGCACATCGTCTTGGGCCTTCTCCCAGACGGCGTGCGACACGATCCCGCCCGCCCACACCCCCGGACGCTGATACGCCTCCTTGCACAGGACGTGGGCGACCTGATTGCCCTCGCGGAAGATGTGCTGGACCTTGTACGCCGCGAAGCACCCAAGCAGCATGAGAATCTCGTCTTGCATGGCCTGAGGTACGCGCGTCTGCGTCTCCTCGCCGGTGAGGAGCTCCACCAGCATCAGGTCGTCTCCTTCCGCCACCAGCCTGCCGCGGAAGCGACTCAGCGCGGGGCGCAGCCCGCGGATGAGCGCCCTGGCCTCCACTATGCCCACGGTCGAGTGCTCCGTCGGCTCGGCAAAGGCGACAAGAACGCGGCCGTTGCAGTCGCGGATGGCGCCGCCGATGCTAGCCCGGCCGGACCCGTCGTTGTACACAGACCCGTCGAAGTTTAGCTTCAGCCAGCCCGCCGGGGGAGCTTCCCACCTAACCATGACACGGCTGGGGTAGAAAGGGGGAGACGAAGGAGACAAGGAGGCGATGGAGGCGGGCGGCCGATACAAGTTGGCCGGAGATGCAAAGGGGCCCCTGCAAAAGGGAGCGAAGGACGCTGGCGGAGCAAGGCATGCCATGGCTAGCTAGCTACTCGATCGTAAAGGACGCTGGCGGAGCAAGGCATGCTAGCTGGTTCTTGTATATATAGACTTTCGAGCGGGTATGATGCAAAGGCCGGCTGGACTCGGAATCCGACTTCAGCTCGACGGACGAGTTAGTAGCGGACTCGCGTATAGGTTTTCAGTTGAGTAGTCCGGTTAGATTAGTAATTCAATTGTAATGGACGTCGATAACTCCCGACCGTTCGGTCTGGGAGAACCCCGGTCCGAACGGAAAGGTTCGGCAGGGAGGAGCGATGGAACGAACGATTGTGTCGTTCGGTGTGGTGGAAGGCCAGCCCGAACCCTTTCAGCCTCTTCCCTCAGCACGGGTACGTAAAACCAAAAAAGGGCCTAAAAAGGCCCAGCTTTATAAACAAAAAATAGTCTTTAAAAAATCAAAAAATGACGCTTCTTTTACAATAGAAACAAAAAAAATCCTGCTACGTGAGCACATAAAAAACCAGTTAGTGGGTATGTCTTTGATCAAAAAGTTTAATGAAAAATTCTAATTCCAGGGTCGAAAAAAATATAATTTGCCGTGGTCCGAGAATAAAGTAGCGCAAGGTAAAAAAAATCTCAAATTTGGCATGCTTAAAAATATTAAAATTTTCCATGATGTTTTAATTAAAATTGACATGCTTTGGATGGAATTTGAGAAGAAAAACTTATACATGAAAATTGTTGTGGTGTTTTAATTACACGCAGCCAAAAAAATAAAAACATGGAGAAATTGCCATGAAACTAATTTAAAATTGACCATGCGAAATTTCCATGTATTTAAAAGTAAATTTGCCATAGTAATGAAGTTAAAAAAATTCCATGGCAAAATAAAGTAAAATTCTGACATGGCAAAAATAGAGTAAAATTTGCCATGTATTTAAATTGTAAATTTGCCAAGTATTTTAAGGTAAAATTGCCATGGCAAAAAATATAGTAATTTTTTGACGTGGCAAAGTACAGTGAAAATTGCCATGTATGTTCCAGTAAAATTGCCATGGCAATAAAGTTAAAATTTTGCCATGAAAAAGTAAAGTAAAATTATGACATGACAAAAATAGAGTAAAATTTCCCATGTATGTAGATAGTAAATTTGCCAAGTATTTAACTGTAAAATTGCCATGGCAATGAAGGTTAAAAATTGCCATGGCGAAATAAAGTAAAAGTTGACATGGCAAGTAGAAAGCTAAATTTGCCATGCTCCATAATTTTTCTTTATTTTGGCATGGAAAATAAAAGGAGAATTTTGCCATGACCAAAAATTGTAAATTTGACATGGCAAAAAAGAGTAAAAAAATTGCATGGCAATGAAAGGATTTTTTGCCATGTTTGTTAAAATAAATTTGTCAGGCAAAATGAAAGGGAATTTTTGCCATGTTGTGATAAAGAAAAGTTGACATCACAAAAAAAAATTGCATGCCAAAATGAAGCTCGAAATTGCCATGGCAATAAACTAATTTTTTGGCATGCTAGAAAGTTAAAAAATTGCCATGTTCTTAAAATATGAAAATCTTATGAAATATAAAAATGCCATCGTGAAAATGCATATTAAATGACCCCGATAAAGGCGTGTCTGTTCGGCCTGCAGACACCCCTACCCGAACGAAT
>NC_057809.1:563215989-563218177 GCF_018294505.1 Triticum aestivum | reverse complement strand
AAACGTAAAATACGGACGTTCGGGAGTTATCGATCCCGGTTGTAATCTATGTTGCCGGGTGATTAGTAAGTGACGTGCATGGCTAGCATGCCGTAGCTTGCATACGACTCGGATAGCTAGCTTGCTCGCAGGTTTCCTTCATTGCTAATCCTACACATTAGGCGTACTAATCGAACTTGCTCGACCAATTTTTTTGTTTTATACTGTACTTAATTTTTTTGCTGCAAAATGGCCTAGGCCATTGCGGAGCTACAAGGTAGACAGGATGGACCGCGGTTCACCCTAAAATTTCGGACCAGCATATGTACCATGCACAATAAAGATGCGTCGAAGAAAAGGAAAAATGCCCAATGTCTTTGACCCAACAACAACAACAACAGCAACGCCCGATGCTAGACACATCGAGCCAGCTCTTCGAGTGACTTCGCTATAAAAAAGCTCTTCCAGTGAGTCTCGTCCCCTATGCCCAATGGCCTCGCCCTGTCCGCCTCTGCTTGCCGCCGTCGTCGGTCACAAACTAGCAGTCGTCGACTGCCCAGAAGGCTCCTGCCTCTCTGTATCGCTCACTCGGCGCTAGCTGCACGACCGCGCTCCCTGCACACTCCTTTTGGTGATCGCAGGAGACACAAATAACCAGCTCCTTTCAATTGCCTATCATCTATATATGACGTGGTTAGACTTCCGTAGAGGAAAAGGACTCAAATCTCGTCCAAAACATCAAATCTACCCTAACTCGGATGTGTAGGTCCGGATGCTCCAGGCTGTAGAGTGTATGAGATAACTCTCTTGCACCGATTTTGGAGATTGCATACTACCTTGGTTGATATGACGCTAACAACAAATTTGCTCTTCTTGATGAGACGAAAAACTTTCATGTTCAGCACTTCTCCATCCGAGGTAATCTTGAAGGGGCAATTGGGCCTTTGAAAGCTCCGGGGCCAGTTGGTTTCCCAGCAAGATTTTCTCAGAGGAATTGGGGTTTAATAAAGGAGGATATTTTCGCGCGATCCAACAGTTTTTATCACTGGAATTATGCCAGATGGGATTAACGATACGACTATTGTTCTTATTCCGAAGGTGAAGAATCCTTAGTCTATAAAAGATTTTCGGCCTATCAGTCTGTGTAATATCATTTACAAGATTATTTTCAAATGGCTTGTTAATAGGCTAAGGCCACTGCTGGATGGTATGATCTCTCCTACTCAAAGTGTGTTTATCCCAGGCAGGTTAATTTCTGATAATGCACTTATAGCCTTCGAATGTATGCACTCCCTAAGCACGTTAAAGGATAATAGGGGTGCTTATTGTGCTTATAAGTTAGATCTTGCAAAAGCTTATGATCGAGTGGATTGGAAGTTTTTGGAGAGTATGCCGAGGGCCTTATGGTTTTGCGCCTGTGTGGGTAAATAGGATTATGACATGTGTTACCTCCATAAAATTCTCGGTGTGTTTTAACGGACAACTTTTGGATTCCTTTGTTCCGTACAGAGGGCTCAGGCAAGGGGATCCATTGTCAATGTACTTGTTCCTGTTTGTGGTGGAGGCCCTCTCATTAGTACTTCAGGACGCCTGTGATAAAGGAGTTCTTAAGGATTTCCATTTAAGCAAAAATGGCCCATGTATATCTCATTTGTTATTTGCTGATGATAGCCTTCTATTTTTAAGGGATCCTTTGATCAAGCATTAACCATTAAAAATATTTTGACGGTCTATGAGGAGGGTATTGGGCAGTTATTAAGTCCAAATAAGTGTTCGATTCTGTTTGGGAAGAATTGCAGGTTAGAAGATCAAGTGTCAATCATGGTAGTCCTTAAAATTACTGAAGAGGGTTTTGACGATAAATATCTTGGACTACCAGTGCCTGAAGGAAGAATGAAGGCTGGAAAATTCCAGTATACCAAAAATAAAGCGCTAAAAAGACTCTCAGACTGGAGTGAAAAATATGCATCAAGCGGGCGAAGGAAATTGAGATTAAATCAGTAATCATGCTCTCCTTGTGTATGCAATGGGTATATTTAAATTTCTGGCATCTATTTGTGAAGAGCTAGCGCAACTTATTAGGAATTTCTGGTGGGGGGATGAAGAAAATAGAAGGAAAACATAGTGGCTCGCTTGGGATAAACTAACCAGACCAAAAGGAGAGGGCGGTATGGGTTTTCGTGATCTTAGACTGTTTAATCAAGCTCTC
>NC_057809.1:563213791-563215979 GCF_018294505.1 Triticum aestivum | reverse complement strand
AAACGTAAAATACGGACGTTCGGGAGTTATCGATCCCGGTTGTAATCTATGTTGCCGGGTGATTAGTAAGTGACGTGCATGGCTAGCATGCCGTAGCTTGCATACGACTCGGATAGCTAGCTTGCTCGCAGGTTTCCTTCATTGCTAATCCTACACATTAGGCGTACTAATCGAACTTGCTCGACCAATTTTTTTGTTTTATACTGTACTTAATTTTTTTGCTGCAAAATGGCCTAGGCCATTGCGGAGCTACAAGGTAGACAGGATGGACCGCGGTTCACCCTAAAATTTCGGACCAGCATATGTACCATGCACAATAAAGATGCGTCGAAGAAAAGGAAAAATGCCCAATGTCTTTGACCCAACAACAACAACAACAGCAACGCCCGATGCTAGACACATCGAGCCAGCTCTTCGAGTGACTTCGCTATAAAAAAGCTCTTCCAGTGAGTCTCGTCCCCTATGCCCAATGGCCTCGCCCTGTCCGCCTCTGCTTGCCGCCGTCGTCGGTCACAAACTAGCAGTCGTCGACTGCCCAGAAGGCTCCTGCCTCTCTGTATCGCTCACTCGGCGCTAGCTGCACGACCGCGCTCCCTGCACACTCCTTTTGGTGATCGCAGGAGACACAAATAACCAGCTCCTTTCAATTGCCAATCATCTATATATGACGTGGTTAGACTTCCGTAGAGGAAAAGGACTCAAATCTCGTCCAAAACATCAAATCTACCCTAACTCGGATGTGTAGGTCCGGATGCTCCAGGCTGTAGAGTGTATGAGATAACTCTCTTGCACCGATTTTGGAGATTGCATACTACCTTGGTTGATATGACGCTAACAACAAATTTGCTCTTCTTGATGAGACGAAAAACTTTCATGTTCAGCACTTCTCCATCCGAGGTAATCTTGAAGGGGCAATTGGGCCTTTGAAAGCTCCGGGGCCAGTTGGTTTCCCAGCAAGATTTTCTCAGAGGAATTGGGGTTTAATAAAGGAGGATATTTTCGGGCGATCCAACAGTTTTTATCACTGGAATTATGCCAGATGGGATTAACGATACGACTATTGTTCTTATTCCGAAGGTGAAGAATCCTTAGTCTATAAAAGATTTTCGGCCTATCAGTCTGTGTAATATCATTTACAAGATTATTTTCAAATGGCTTGTTAATAGGCTAAGGCCACTGCTGGATGGTATGATCTCTCCTACTCAAAGTGTGTTTATCCCAGGCAGGTTAATTTCTGATAATGCACTTATAGCCTTCGAATGTATGCACTCCCTAAGCACGTTAAAGGATAATAGGGGTGCTTATTGTGCTTATAAGTTAGATCTTGCAAAAGCTTATGATCGAGTGGATTGGAAGTTTTTGGAGAGTATGCCGAGGGCCTTATGGTTTTGCGCCTGTGTGGGTAAATAGGATTATGACATGTGTTACCTCCATAAAATTCTCGGTGTGTTTTAACGGACAACTTTTGGATTCCTTTGTTCCGTACAGAGGGCTCAGGCAAGGGGATCCATTGTCAATGTACTTGTTCCTGTTTGTGGTGGAGGCCCTCTCATTAGTACTTCAGGACGCCTGTGATAAAGGAGTTCTTAAGGATTTCCATTTAAGCAAAAATGGCCCATGTATATCTCATTTGTTATTTGCTGATGATAGCCTTCTATTTTTAAGGGATCCTTTGATCAAGCATTAACCATTAAAAATATTTTGACGGTCTATGAGGAGGGTATTGGGCAGTTATTAAGTCCAAATAAGTGTTCGATTCTGTTTGGGAAGAATTGCAGGTTAGAAGATCAAGTGTCAATCATGGTAGTCCTTAAAATTACTGAAGAGGGTTTTGACGATAAATATCTTGGACTACCAGTGCCTGAAGGAAGAATGAAGGCTGGAAAATTCCAGTATACCAAAAATAAAGCGCTAAAAAGACTCTCAGACTGGAGTGAAAAATATGCATCAAGCGGGCGAAGGAAATTGAGATTAAATCAGTAATCATGCTCTCCTTGTGTATGCAATGGGTATATTTAAATTTCTGGCATCTATTTGTGAAGAGCTAGCGCAACTTATTAGGAATTTCTGGTGGGGGGATGAAGAAAATAGAAGGAAAACATAGTGGCTCGCTTGGGATAAACTAACCAGACCAAAAGGAGAGGGCGGTATGGGTTTTCGTGATCTTAGACTGTTTAATCAAGCTCTC
>NC_057809.1:563209950-563213781 GCF_018294505.1 Triticum aestivum | reverse complement strand
CACGATCCCGCCCGCCCACACCCCCGGACGCTGATACGCCTCCTTGCACAGGACGTGGGCGACCTGATTGCCCTCGCGGAAGATGTGCTGGACCTTGTACGCCGCGAAGCACCCAAGCAGCATGAGAATCTCGTCTTGCATGGCCTGAGGTACGCGCGTCTGCGTCTCCTCGCCGGTGAGGAGCTCCACCAGCATCAGGTCGTCTCCTTCCGCCACCAGCCTGCCGCGGAAGCGACTCAGCGCGGGGCGCAGCCCGCGGATGAGCGCCCTGGCCTCCACTATGCCCACGGTCGAGTGCTCCGTCGGCTCGGCAAAGGCGACAAGAACGCGGCCGTTGCAGTCGCGGATGGCGCCGCCGATGCTAGCCCGGCCGGACCCGTCGTTGTACACAGACCCGTCGAAGTTTAGCTTCAGCCAGCCCGCCGGGGGAGCTTCCCACCTAACCATGACACGGCTGGGGTAGAAAGGGGGAGACGAAGGAGACAAGGAGGCGATGGAGGCGGGCGGCCGATACAAGTTGGCCGGAGATGCAAAGGGGCCCCTGCAAAAGGGAGCGAAGGACGCTGGCGGAGCAAGGCATGCCATGGCTAGCTAGCTACTCGATCGTAAAGGACGCTGGCGGAGCAAGGCATGCTAGCTGGTTCTTGTATATATAGACTTTCGAGCGGGTATGATGCAAAGGCCGGCTGGACTCGGAATCCGACTTCAGCTCGACGGACGAGTTAGTAGCGGACTCGCGTATAGGTTTTCAGTTGAGTAGTCCGGTTAGATTAGTAATTCAATTGTAATGGACGTCGATAACTCCCGACCGTTCGGTCTGGGAGAACCCCGGTCCGAACGGAAAGGTTCGGCAGGGAGGAGCGATGGAACGAACGATTGTGTCGTTCGGTGTGGTGGAAGGCCAGCCCGAACCCTTTCAGCCTCTTCCCTCAGCACGGGTACGTAAAACCAAAAAAGGGCCTAAAAAGGCCCAGCTTTATAAACAAAAAATAGTCTTTAAAAAATCAAAAAATGACGCTTCTTTTACAATAGAAACAAAAAAAATCCTGCTACGTGAGCACATAAAAAACCAGTTAGTGGGTATGTCTTTGATCAAAAAGTTTAATGAAAAATTCTAATTCCAGGGTCGAAAAAAATATAATTTGCCGTGGTCCGAGAATAAAGTAGCGCAAGGTAAAAAAAATCTCAAATTTGGCATGCTTAAAAATATTAAAATTTTCCATGATGTTTTAATTAAAATTGACATGCTTTGGATGGAATTTGAGAAGAAAAACTTATACATGAAAATTGTTGTGGTGTTTTAATTACACGCAGCCAAAAAAATAAAAACATGGAGAAATTGCCATGAAACTAATTTAAAATTGACCATGCGAAATTTCCATGTATTTAAAAGTAAATTTGCCATAGTAATGAAGTTAAAAAAATTCCATGGCAAAATAAAGTAAAATTCTGACATGGCAAAAATAGAGTAAAATTTGCCATGTATTTAAATTGTAAATTTGCCAAGTATTTTAAGGTAAAATTGCCATGGCAAAAAATATAGTAATTTTTTGACGTGGCAAAGTACAGTGAAAATTGCCATGTATGTTCCAGTAAAATTGCCATGGCAATAAAGTTAAAATTTTGCCATGAAAAAGTAAAGTAAAATTATGACATGACAAAAATAGAGTAAAATTTCCCATGTATGTAGATAGTAAATTTGCCAAGTATTTAACTGTAAAATTGCCATGGCAATGAAGGTTAAAAATTGCCATGGCGAAATAAAGTAAAAGTTGACATGGCAAGTAGAAAGCTAAATTTGCCATGCTCCATAATTTTTCTTTATTTTGGCATGGAAAATAAAAGGAGAATTTTGCCATGACCAAAAATTGTAAATTTGACATGGCAAAAAAGAGTAAAAAAATTGCATGGCAATGAAAGGATTTTTTGCCATGTTTGTTAAAATAAATTTGTCAGGCAAAATGAAAGGGAATTTTTGCCATGTTGTGATAAAGAAAAGTTGACATCACAAAAAAAAATTGCATGCCAAAATGAAGCTCGAAATTGCCATGGCAATAAACTAATTTTTTGGCATGCTAGAAAGTTAAAAAATTGCCATGTTCTTAAAATATGAAAATCTTATGAAATATAAAAATGCCATCGTGAAAATGCATATTAAATGACCCCGATAAAGGCGTGTCTGTTCGGCCTGCAGACACCCCTACCCGAACGAATCGTTTTGGGAGGGCAGGGGCATCGACCGAATGATTTGTTCGGGAGGAGAACGAACCAGCACAAACGCCCCCACCCACCGGGCCCCTACAGGCCTTTTTTCTGTGAAAAAGAAAAAAAGGCCCATGTTAAGTTATGACTAGTATTAAAGCCCAGTTTTTCTATAACTAATAAAGTACTAGACTTCTGCACGGCAAAATTGCCATGGTCTTTTACCATTCTATGAAAGAAATTGCCATGTTCAAGTTTATGTTTTCATAAATGGCGTAAAAAAAGGAAGAAGTCATAGCAAATCTGCATCTTTACAATAGGAAAAGTTGCCAACACTATGAAGTTCACAAAAAGGAAGAAGTTGCCGTGGCAAGTTTGCCAAGTTTTTGTACATCTTAAATTGCCATGTTTTTGAACATCTTTCGTTGCCATGGCAAGTTTGCCATGTTTTTTGAACATCTTAGTGAAAGAAGTTTGCCAATTTTTTGTACAAACTTAATTACAAAAAAAAAGTTTACCATGTTTTTGCACATATTAACTTTGCCATGGCAAGTTTGCAAATGTTTTTGACATCTTAAATTGCCATATCAAAAACATATCATGGCAAAATTGTGTAATAAAGAATATTATGATGTCTGCAATACTTATGTGATGCTACCAAGCTACATGGCAAAATGGCCATGATGTTGATATGTTTCCGCCTTGAAATTGCCATGGACCCAAAAAAATGCAGAACATTTCCAACAAATTTTCATGGACTCTATAACAGCCTGCATACACTGGCCACTACATTTTCATGGCAATTCCACTACAGAAATTGCCATATCTGCAAAAAATTACACACTGTCCACTGCATTTTAATGGCAAAAAATTCAGTACAAGAATTGCCATAGCTGCAAACATACACTATTCACTGCAATTTCATCCGAATGAAGCTGTCGTGGGGGGAGGAATGGAGCAGAAATCTCACCAGCTCTATGTCGACGGCGCTGCCCGTGATCCCCGAACTGGCTCAGCTCCCAGGTCCCTTGTTCACGACTGCAGGAACCTCGACGACGCCACCTACTCGACCTGCTGGCGACGACCGGAGCACAAGCAGGAGCGGCTCCCACCGGAGCAGAGGCAGCAGGCGCTAACCCAATGAACCAGCGCCGGGATCCTGGAGTAGATGGCGCCTTTGCTGCTAGTCCCCCACCGCACCAAGGTGCGTCCCCCATTTCCATGCGCGGCTACTGCCCTGCGTCTCATCTCCAACCGCCGCCGACACAGGCAATGTGATTCCATCTCGCTGCTGCTGCCCTCCGCGCAGCTCACCATTGGCCAGGGGCGGCCGCCGCTCCCGCCGTAGGACCTCCAGTCGCCAGGCGCTGGTCCGCTTCGCCCGTACACGGCGCGCGCTCCGGGATCTCCATGAGCCGCGGCTGTCGCCGGGAATCGCCGGTGATTTGGTGGTGGGTGGAATCAGAATGAGGGGGCGAGGGGAATCAACGGACTGAGTGGAGCCTGAAGAAGGATAAAGCGTTCGGGACGGGTTGTATATTTCCGAACGGGTTCGTTTGCTGACGTGTATCACTGACACGCTTTAAGATCTGTGCGCCTGATCCGACGACAATTAGAGCGTTCGGGCTC
>NC_057809.1:563209288-563209940 GCF_018294505.1 Triticum aestivum | reverse complement strand
AAACGTAAAATACGGACGTTCGGGAGTTATCGATCCCGGTTGTAATCTATGTTGCCGGGTGATTAGTAAGTGACGTGCATGGCTAGCATGCCGTAGCTTGCATACGACTCGGATAGCTAGCTTGCTCGCAGGTTTCCTTCATTGCTAATCCTACACATTAGGCGTACTAATCGAACTTGCTCGACCAATTTTTTTGTTTTATACTGTACTTAATTTTTTTGCTGCAAAATGGCCTAGGCCATTGCGGAGCTACAAGGTAGACAGGATGGACCGCGGTTCACCCTAAAATTTCGGACCAGCATATGTACCATGCACAATAAAGATGCGTCGAAGAAAAGGAAAAATGCCCAATGTCTTTGACCCAACAACAACAACAACAGCAACGCCCGATGCTAGACACATCGAGCCAGCTCTTCGAGTGACTTCGCTATAAAAAAGCTCTTCCAGTGAGTCTCGTCCCCTATGCCCAATGGCCTCGCCCTGTCCGCCTCTGCTTGCCGCCGTCGTCGGTCACAAACTAGCAGTCGTCGACTGCCCAGAAGGCTCCTGCCTCTCTGTATCGCTCACTCGGCGCTAGCTGCACGACCGCGCTCCCTGCACACTCCTTTTGGTGATCGCAGGAGACACAAATAACCAGCTCCTTTCAATTGCC
>NC_057809.1:563202865-563209166 GCF_018294505.1 Triticum aestivum | reverse complement strand
GCGATCCAACAGTTTTTATCACTGGAATTATGCCAGATGGGATTAACGATACGACTATTGTTCTTATTCCGAAGGTGAAGAATCCTTAGTCTATAAAAGATTTTCGGCCTATCAGTCTGTGTAATATCATTTACAAGATTATTTTCAAATGGCTTGTTAATAGGCTAAGGCCACTGCTGGATGGTATGATCTCTCCTACTCAAAGTGTGTTTATCCCAGGCAGGTTAATTTCTGATAATGCACTTATAGCCTTCGAATGTATGCACTCCCTAAGCACGTTAAAGGATAATAGGGGTGCTTATTGTGCTTATAAGTTAGATCTTGCAAAAGCTTATGATCGAGTGGATTGGAAGTTTTTGGAGAGTATGCCGAGGGCCTTATGGTTTTGCGCCTGTGTGGGTAAATAGGATTATGACATGTGTTACCTCCATAAAATTCTCGGTGTGTTTTAACGGACAACTTTTGGATTCCTTTGTTCCGTACAGAGGGCTCAGGCAAGGGGATCCATTGTCAATGTACTTGTTCCTGTTTGTGGTGGAGGCCCTCTCATTAGTACTTCAGGACGCCTGTGATAAAGGAGTTCTTAAGGATTTCCATTTAAGCAAAAATGGCCCATGTATATCTCATTTGTTATTTGCTGATGATAGCCTTCTATTTTTAAGGGATCCTTTGATCAAGCATTAACCATTAAAAATATTTTGACGGTCTATGAGGAGGGTATTGGGCAGTTATTAAGTCCAAATAAGTGTTCGATTCTGTTTGGGAAGAATTGCAGGTTAGAAGATCAAGTGTCAATCATGGTAGTCCTTAAAATTACTGAAGAGGGTTTTGACGATAAATATCTTGGACTACCAGTGCCTGAAGGAAGAATGAAGGCTGGAAAATTCCAGTATACCAAAAATAAAGCGCTAAAAAGACTCTCAGACTGGAGTGAAAAATATGCATCAAGCGGGCGAAGGAAATTGAGATTAAATCAGTAATCATGCTCTCCTTGTGTATGCAATGGGTATATTTAAATTTCTGGCATCTATTTGTGAAGAGCTAGCGCAACTTATTAGGAATTTCTGGTGGGGGGATGAAGAAAATAGAAGGAAAACATAGTGGCTCGCTTGGGATAAACTAACCAGACCAAAAGGAGAGGGCGGTATGGGTTTTCGTGATCTTAGACTGTTTAATCAAGCTCTCGTTGCAAAGCAGGCTTGGTGGATTTTGGTGTTCCCAGAGTCGTTAGTTGCAAGGGTGTTGAAGGCCAAGTATTACCCCCATGGACATCTATTGGAAACTGTGTTTCTATAGTCGACATCGGTTACATGGCAAGGTATCATGCATGGTTTGGATTTGCTTAAATAAGGTGTTATTTGGAGAGTGGTCGATGGAACAAATATTAATATTCGGAGAGATAATTGGCTGCCTAGGAAATCCGGCCTCAAAATTTTGGAAAGGAAGAGCAGAACAAGGATTAAATGGGTGTCTGACTTATTCTTGAGCGGCTCGAGAAACTGGGATCAGAATTTGATAAAACATGTTCTCTATCCTCATGAGGCTGAGGAGATCTTAAAGATGCGTATTCAGTCTTCGGGGGATGGTGATTTTGTTGCGTGGCACTTTGAAAATAATGGGTTGTTTTCTGTTCGAAGCGCGTACAAATTGGCGATGAATCTTAAGGATCGCAAGGAAGATGTGGGCCAATCCAGTGGTGCTGTGGATGGGAAGAGACGGCTTTGGAATATTATTTGGAACACGAATGTCCCACAAAAGATCAGGATTTTTGCCTGGCGAGCGGCTTCAAATAGTTTGTCGGTTCAGGTAAACAGAGTTTCTCACCACCAAACTGACTGTGCTATCTGCTCTATCTGTGGCGTTGAGGAGGCAAATATTTTATCATGCTCTTGTGATGTGTCTGAAGGTTCGTGCTCTTCGTTTTGCTATGAGGGATGTGGGGAATATTCCAGAAGAAAAGATCTTAAAACTCCCATGTCCAGATTGGCTCCTTGTTCTTCTGGATCAGCTGAATTCTCATGTCCATGAGCAAGTTTTATTCATTTTCTGGAGAGCTTGGCACTTAAGGAATGATCTTATTTTTCATAAAGGGAGGGAGTATGTCTATTCTGCTGCTTTGTTTCTGGAAAGCTATTGGGCATCTTACACTTCCTGTCATTCTAACAAACAGTCGGATTTGAGCAAGAAAGGTAAGAGGGTAGTGGATGTACAAGAGGCCATCGATATTTCAGCAAGGAATCGAGGGACTTGGCAGCCTCCTTCATTCGAGGTCTTTAAGATTAACGTTGATGCCAGCTTTGTGGAAAGCATGGGCGCTGCTAGCGTGGGGGTTATTGCCAGGGATCATACGGGCCAAGTCATCCTTTCTTCTTGAGATTTTATTAGGCCATGCACGTATGTAGATGAAGCGGAGATTCGTGCATGCCTTGCCGGGCTCTATGTCGGTATCAGTCTCAATAAACCCATTATTATAGAATCTGATAGCTCTTTTGTGGTCTCCTTTCTTGCAAATGATTTTCTTGACAAGTCCCCTTTTGTTGATCTCAAGAGGGAAGCAAGAAGCATTATGAAGCTTGCAAATAATTTCAAGATCGTCAAGATCAATCGCCAGGCAAACATGGCGGTGCATGAGATTGCCAAGTTTAGTTTTGACAATATGTCAGATGATCTTCTTTATTACAGTGTTCCGCCCTGCGTGGTGTATTCTGTAATGAACGATTGTAAGAACTTTTTAAGCTGATTAATATATGGGGTTGTTTTTTTAAAAACAAATCCAAATTTCTGCATATAACGTGCAAACCTTCTATTACACCCGGAGGTCCACCAAGTCCATGTTGGGGATCATTGCAGAAAATAAAAAAAATTCTACGCATCACCAAGATCAATCTATGGAGAGACTAGCAATGAGAGAGAGGAGTGCATCTTCATACCCTTGAAGATAGCGAGACGGAAGCGTTACTAGAACACGGATGAAGGAGTCGTACTCGCAGCGATTCAGATCGCGGTTGATTTCGATCTAAGTGTCGAACAACTGCGCCTCCGCGTTCAACACACGTGCAGCATAGGGACGTGTCATCTTTCTTGATCCAGCAAGGGGAAAGGAGGCGTGGTGGTGGAGCTTGCAGTTCTCTGGCAGGGCTTCGCCGGGCTCAACGGAGGAGGAGGGGGTGTTGGAGAGGGAGAGGGTTGCGCCTTGGATGAGGTGTTGCTGCCCTACCTCCTTCCCTCTATTTATAGGGCGAAGGGGGAAGGGGGCCGGCCCCTCTATATGAGATCTAGACGGGGTGCGACGGCCAAGGGGAGGGGGCTTGCCCCCCAAGCCAAGGGGGGCGCCCCCCTTAGGGTTTCCCCCAAACCATAGGCGCATGGGCCCTAGGGGGATGGCGCCCAGCCCACTTAGGGGCTGGTTCCCTTCCACATACATCCCATAGGTCCCTCCGGGGCAGGTGGACCTCCCGGTGGACCCCTAGAACCCCTTCGGTGGTTCCGGTACAATACCGGCAAACCCCCGAATACTTCCGGTGACCGTATGATGACTTCCCATATATAAACCTTCACCTCCGGACCATTCCGGAACTCCTCGTGTCGTCCGGGATCTCATCCGGGACTCCAAACAACATTCGGCAACCACATACTATTTCCCATAACAACTCTATCGTCGATGAACCTTAAGTGTGTAGACCCTACGGGATCGGGAACCATGTAGACATGACCGAGACACCTCTCCGGCCAATAACCAATAGCGGGATCTAGATACCCATATTGGTTCCTACATGTTCCACGATGATCTCATTGGATGAACCACGATGTCGGGGATTCAATCAATCCCGTATGCAATTCCCTTTGTCCATCGGTATGCTACTTGCCCGATATTCGGTCGTCGGTATCCCAATACCTAATTCAATCTCGTTATCGGCAAGTCTCTTTACTTGTTACGTAATGCATGATCACGTGACTAACTCCTTAGTCACTCTGAGCTCATTATGATGATGCATTACCGAGTGGCCCCAGAGATACCTCTCCGTCATACGGAGTGACAAATCCTAGTCTCGATTCGTGCCAACCCAACAGACACTTTCGGAGATACCCGCAGTGCACCTTTATAGCCACCCAATTATGTTGTGACATTTGGCACACCCAAAGCATTCCTACAGTACCCGGGAGTTGCACAATCTCATGGTCTAAGGAAAAGATACTTGCCATTAAAAAACTTTAGCAGACGAACTACACGATCTTGTGTTATGCTTAGGATTGGGTCTTGTCCATCACATCATTCTCCTAATGATGTGATCCCGTTATCAACGACATCCAATGTCCATGGCCGGGAAACCGTAACCATCTATTGATCAACGAGCTAGTCAACTAGAGGCTCACTAGGAACATGTTGTGGTCTATGTATTCACCTATGTATTACGATTTCCGGATAACACAATTATAGCATGAACAATAGACAATTATCATGAACAAAGAAATATAATAACAACCACTTTATTATTGTCTCTAGGGCATATTTCCAACAGTCTCCCACTTGCACTAGAGTCAATAATCTAGTTACATTGTGATGAATTGAACACCCATAGAGTTTTGGTGTTGATCATGTTTTGCTCGTGGAAGAGGTTTAGTCAACGGATCTACGACATTCAGATCTATATGCACTTTCCAAATATCTATGTCTCCATCTTGAATATATTCGCGAATGGAGTTGAAGTGACGCTTGATATGCCTTGTCTTCTTGTGAAACCTGGGCTCATTGGCTAGGGCAATAGCTCCAGTGTTGTCACAGAAGAGAGTCATTGGGCCCGACGCATTGGGAACAACTCCAGGTCGGTGATGAACTCCTTCATCCAGACTGCTTCTTGTGCTGCCTCCGTGGCTGCTAGGTACTCCACTTCACATGTAGATCCCGCCACGACGCTTTGCTTGCAACTGCACTAGCTGACTGCCCCATCATTGAAAACATACACGTATCCAGTTTGTGACTTGGAGTCATCCAGATCTGTGTGGAAGCTAGCATCGACGTAACCCTTTACAACGAGCTCTTCGTCACCTCATAAACGAGAAACATATCCTTAGTCCTTTTCAGGTACTTCAGGATGTTCTTGACCGCTGTTCAGTGTTTCATGCCGGGATTACTTTGGTACCTTCCTACCAAACTTACGGCGAGGTTCACATCAGGTCTGGTACACAGCATGGCATACATAATCGAACCTATGGCCGAGGCATAGGGGATGACACTCATCTTTTCTCCATCTTCTGCCGTGGTCGGGCATTGAGCCGTGCTCAACCTCACACCTTGCAATATAGGCAAGAACCCCTTCTTGGACTGATCCATATTGAACTTCTTCAATATCTTGTCAAGGTATGTGCTTTGTGAAAGACCAATGAGGTGTCTCGATCTATCTCTATAGATCTTGATGCCTAATATGTAAGCAACTTCTCCAAGGTCCTTCATTGAAAAACACTTATTCAAGTAGGCCTTTATGCTTTCCAAAAAACCTATGTCATTTCCCATCAATAGTATGTCATCCACATATAATATGAGAAATGCTACAGAGCTCTCACTCACTTTCTTGTAAACACATGCTTCTCCATAAGTCTGCCTTGATCATCTCATCAAAGCGACTATTCCAACTCCGATGCAACATCCCAAATTTTCAATTTGGAATGTTATACATTAGATCACCATTGCATATCATATTTTATTGCATTTTGGCTTGATCCTAGAAATTCTACGCAACTCAAGGACCTACGAAGAGAGTTGGGGATTTCGTTATTTTCATATTTGAGTTTTTCTCAAATTTTGAAAAGAGAATCGTTTGATTTTAATTATTTTCTCTTCAAATATTTCTTTTATAAAAATAAAAAATAGAGGATAAAATGACTTCCTTAAAATAAAGAAATATTGGAGATTTAATATTAAAATCAAATAAGATTTTTATTCGGAGTTTTATTGCTATGTTATTTGAATTAGGAAAAAATACGTGTTTTTAAAATTGCATTTTAGGCCCAAATAAATGTTCACCTGGTCCTTCATATTTTTAAAGGACGGGGAAAATTTATTTCGGGATTTTTGGAATCCGTTTAGTATTTCTTTTCTTTCTTTTTTTGCACATCGCAATTATTTAAAAAAAAGTCAACCGACTCCGGGCCGTACCCGAGCGGGACTCTGCCCGAGGGGTTTTATAAGCCGTGTCGGCCGAGCCCCGAGCCCAACAGCACGCCGGCCCGCAACCCTAGTCGCTGACCCCGCCGCCCGTCGTCGTCGCCGCCACCGTCGCCGCTGCCGAGCGCCGCCGCTAGC
>NC_057809.1:563185844-563202228 GCF_018294505.1 Triticum aestivum | reverse complement strand
GAGGTAACCGCTGCCGCCTCAGTTTTCGCAAGAAAAACCGATCGTTTTTTTTCGAAACCCCTAGATCCGTTTTTTTAGTTTCGGTTCGGTTTTTTTGTTTAGTAATTTAGCGGACGTTCGTTCATACGTTCGTTTTAACGGACGGTTTTCACTATTTAGCCGCAGACAGCGAACGTTCGTTTGTTAGCCTGTTCGTCAGTTTTTCTTTTTATCGGATTTATCGTGATTTCTGATCCGATTTTCGTTTTAGTTTATCTTTTCACTCGTTTATCGGAATCAGGCGATTCAAGCGCCTAAAGTTTTGTCTCGAAGCCCTCTTTCTGTTTAACCAACTTAAACAAGTTTTTGTTACTGTAAAATTTGACTTTAGTCCAGATTAGTAAACGAAGCTTGTTTCTTTCACAGTTTGAGTTTCGTTGCTTCGTTTGATTTGATTCTTTTTGCAAACCAGAGTTCTTAAGTTGAACTTTCTGGTTAGATCTTCTTATTCGATTTTTACCCGTGCCCCTTGCTTGATTGCTTATCGTATGCTTGTTTGATTGCAATAGAGTACCCAGAGTGCGAAGCGTGCTACTACGAGTCTCTAGGTTTCACGGATCATCAGCAAGGCAAGTAACACTTTGATCATACCTCTTTACTACCCAGTTTTATTGCATTAGATCATCCCTTAAACAATTGCATGGTTAGGATCTGAATAAATTGTGGGTTAGGAAGTAGATGAGGTAGTACCTATTCACCTGTTTTATTATCAAACCTTGGGAGTTACTTCTACATTGCTTATATGTCTATGGTATGCTAGTAGACGTGGTTTGGGTTTGAGTGTATCCATGATAGATGTGAGTTGTTAATTTAATGGTTAACTTAAGGTGGCAACTTTAATACACATCTGGGTGGATTGAGGCACCTGGGGAACCCAGTGATTGCCTGTATTTTTGGAAATCCTGGGGTACCGTGTCATTCTCCTATGGACTGCTACCCAGGCTCAAATGGATCATAAGATTATTCATGCTGGAAACTTCCATGTGCAGCCACATGCCATTATGGGCTCTGGCATAGTTGAGTAAGTTGTGGGAAGCCTTTCCATGATAGGCTAGTAGATGTAGGGGATTGTAGGTGTACCGGCCTATCTATCGGTTAAGGGGACCTCTTCGGAAAGACTGTGTCTCGGTCATCTGTTTCTCAAACATCTTGTAGTGCAAGAAATCCAACGGAGGAGATCAAGTCTTGTGGGGCAAAGTGCACAAATCTCTGCAGAGTGTACAAATTAATCATGGTTAGTCGTGTCCCCGGTTATGGACATCTTGAGTATCTAGTTCTTGGATTATCTTGTGGATCTCATCACTCTTAAATATAATTTGATTGGGTTATTAATTAATTTTAATTGGGATTGAGATGGGGTTTACCATTCTGAATGTTTTCAACCAACTTTGTAGTTAAATAAAATATATTCCTTTGCAGTAGGGAAAATTGGCTTTTCGCAAAACCTATTAACCATACAGCCTCCACCAGCCATATATACATGTAGTGATAGCTTTACATTGTTATTACTCTCTTGTGTTACATTGCCAGCATATTCCATGTGCTGACCCGTTTTCAGGCTGCAACGTATTATGTTGCAGACTTTTCAGACGACGAGTAAGGTGCCTTAGGTCGTGGTCTTTCACTCAGTGATGCCGTTGGAGTTGATGGACTCACTTTATCTTCCAAGCCTTCCGCTGTTATCGTATTAGATGGCCTTAAGCCATATTTATTGTAATAAGTTCTCTTTTGAGACATTCGATGTAATAAGTGTGTGATTGCTACTCTGTTATAAATCCACAAGTACTGTGCGTGTCAGCATTACCGATCCAGGGATGATACTGATGCACAGAGATCAGACTGTTTGAGATCTGGTCGCTACAAGATGGTATCAGAGCACATGCTGACTGTAGGACACGACCACTAAGCTAAAGCCCTAGATCACTACTCTCTCCTTATTTCTGACTCCTCTCCATTTTCTTTAGGATGGCGGACGCAAGGAACAAGTTTGCACAGCCGGATGAAGAAGCACCTTTTGGACGACACTTGAAGGAAGTCACTAAGTACCTGAACATTGGAATACCAAGCTTCACCGGGACCTACAACGCCACTTTACCAGAAGAGGAGCGTTGGATGATTCAAGTTCAAGTTCCAGGAAGGACATTCACGCCAGTCACTAAGCCCATAGAGTTTTCCTTTGATGCACCAACCTGGAGTCTAGGAAAGAGTATGGCAGCCCACATCACCATGGGACGCATTGGAGAAGTTTACCATAAGGAGCTTAAGGATACTATCTACCGGATTTGTGGGCGCCGAGATGAGCAATGGGAGATTATCAGCACCAGGAAGGATAGATCCATTGCAGCTTTCATCCACGAGTTAAACCAGCATATTCGCCGCCAGGAGAATCAGATGTGCGCAGGTATGATCGATCTGAAGAAGGCAATGACAAGCATCATGGAGCTTGAAGAAGAACTCAATGCTACTCGCGAAGATTATGAGGAGGAAATCGTCGTACTAGTGGAGAAGAATGACGACCTGACAAGGAAGCTAGGAGTATTCATGGGAGACCTGATACGTCTCCGTCGTATCTACTTTTCCAAACACTTTTGCCCTTGTTTTGGACTCTAACTTGCATGATTTGAATGGAACTAACCCGGACTGATGTTGTTTTCAGCAGAATTACCATGGTGTTATTTATGTGCAGAAACAAATGTTCTCGGAATGACCTGAAACTTCACGGAACATCTTTTTGGAAATAATAAAAAAATCCTTGCAAAAGATGAAGACCAGGGGGGCCACACCCTAGCCACGAGGGTGGGGGCGCACCTGCCCCCCTAGGGCGCGCCCCCTACCTCGTGGGCCCCCTGGAGCTCCTCCGACCTCAACTCCAACTCTATATATTTGCTTTCGGGGAGAAAAAATAAAGAAGAAGGATTCATCGAGTTTTACGATACGGAGCCGCCGCCAAGCCCTAAAACCTCTCGGGAGGGCTGATCTGGAGTCCGTCGCCATCGTCATAATCAACCATCCTCCATCACCAATTTCATGATGCTCACCGTCGTGCGTGAGTAATTCTATCGTAGGCTTGCTGGACGGTGATGGGTTGGATGAGATTTATCATGTAATCGAGTTAGTTTTGTTAGGGTTTGATCCCTAGTATCCACTATGTTCTGAGATTGATGTTTCTATGACTTTGCCATGCTTAATGCTTGTCACTGGGGCCCGAGTGCCATGATTTCAGATCTGAACCTATTATGTTTTCATCAATATATGAGAGTTCTTGATCCTATCTTGCAAGTCTATAGTCACCTATTATGTGTTATGATCCGTTAACCCCGAAGTGACAATAACCGGGATACTTACTGGTGATGACCATAGTTTGAGGAGCTCATGTATTCACTATGTGTTAATGCTTTGGTCCGGTACTCTATTAAAAGGAGGCCTTAATATCCCTTAGTTTCCGCTAGGACCCCGCTGCCACGGGAGCGTAGGACAAAAGATGTCATGCAAGTTCTTTTCCATAAGCATGTATGACTATATTCGGAATACATGCCTACATTACATTGATGAATTGGAGCTAGTTCTGTGTCACCCTAGGTTATGACTGTTACATGATGAACCGCATCCGGCATAATTCTCTATCACTAATCCATTGCCTACGAGCTTTCCATATATTGTCCTTCGCTTATTTACTTTTCCGTTGCTATTGCTATCATCACTACAAAATACCAAAAACATTACTTTTGTTATCATTACCTTTTGCTACCGCTACCACTACTATCATATTACTTTGCTACTAAACACTTTGCTGCAGATATTAAGTTTCTAGGTGTGGTTGAATTGACAACTCAGCTGCTAATACTTAAGAATATTCTTTGGCTCCTCTTGTGTCGAATTAATAAATTTGGGGTGAATACTCTACCCTCGAAAATGGTTGCGATCCCCTATACTTGTGGGTTATCAAGACTATTTTCTGGCGCCGTTGACGGGGAGCATAGCTCTATTCTTTGAGTCACTTGGGATTTATATCTGCTTATCATTATGAAGAACTTGAGAGATCCAAAAACCAAGATTTATCCCTCAACTACGAGGGGAGGTAAGGAACTGTCATCTAGCTCTGCACTTGATTCACCTTCTGTTTTGAGTAAGCTTGCGACACCTAAACCTGCTTCTGCTATCGTTCTAATATGTCGCATGTTATTGATGATGCCATTTCTGTTATGCATGATACTTATGATGAAACTACTTCTATGCTTGATACTACTGTGCCACTTGGTGAATTTCTTGATGAACAACTTGCTAGGGTTAGAGAGAATGAAAATATTGAAACTGATAATATTGATGAAAGTGATGATGAAGACTCTCCCCCTAATAAATATGAATCACCTGTTATTCTTGAGGGTTATGTTTTTGAAAAAGAAGCTGCTTTAGCTATTTTAGCTTGCAAAGATAGGTAGGAGCTCAAGAGGTTATTAGCTAAATGGAAGCAGCAATCTCTTAATGCTAGAATGAAACCTGACCCTACTTTTGCTACTTCACCTATCTGTGTTACTGATAAGGATTATGAATTCTCTGTTAATCCTGTTATAATTACTTCGGTTGAATCTGATCCTTTCCATGGCTATGAATCTAAAACTGTTGTAGCACATCTTACTAAATTAAATGATATAGCTACCCTGTTCACTAATGATGAGAGAACTCGTTACTTTTATATCCTTAACATATTTCTGTTCTCACTAAAGGGTGATGCTAAGATATGGTTTAATTCTCTTAATCCTGGTTGTGTGCGTAGTCCCCAGGATATGATTTATTACTTCTCTGCTAAATATTTCCCTGCTCATAAGAAACAAGCTGCCTTAAGGGATATACATAATTTTGTGCAAATTGAAGAAGAGAGTCTCCCACAAGCTTGGGGGAGGCTTCTCAAGTTACTTAATGCTTTTCCTGATCATCCTCTTAAGAAAAATGAAATACTTGATATCTTTTATAATGGGCTAACCGATGCTTCCAGAGATTACCTGGATAGTTGTGCGGGTTCTGTTTTCATGGACAGAACACCGGATGAAGCTGAAATTCTATTGAATAATATGTTGACAAATGAAAATAATTGGACACTTCCTAAGCCTATTCCTAAACCAACTCCAAAGAAAAGAGGTGTTCTATTTCTCAGTCCTAAAGATATGCACGAGGCAAAGAAATCTATGAAAGAAAAAGGTATTAAATCTGAAGATGTTAAGAATTTACCTCCTATTGAAGAAATACATGGTCTTAATTTACCGCCTGTTGAAGAAACATATGATCTTAATCCTTCACCTATTGAAGAAACTCATGGTCTTGATAACCCGACACAGATAGTAAAGGTAAATTCTCTCTATAGATATGATAAAGTTGAAATCCCATTTACTAAGTTTGCTAGCCCATGCTTAGATGAGTTTGATAAATTTATGGTTAAGCAAGAAGACTTTAATGCTTATTTTGGTAGACAATTGAAATACAATTGAAATATGCTTGAACACTTGGCTGATTATATGGCTAATGTCAAAGGTGAACTTAAACTTATTAGTAAACATGCTTCTATGGTTACCACTCAATTAGAACAAGTACTTAAGGCTCAAAATGATTTGCTCAATGAATTGAATAGTAAGAATAATGATTATGCTGTTAGAGTGGCTACTAGAACTGGTAGAATGACTTGGGAACCTCTGTATCCTGAAGGCCACCCTAAGAGAATTGAGCAAGATTCTCAGAAAAATAATATAGATGCACCTAGTCCTTATAAAAGGAAGAAAAAGAAAAATGATAGGACTTTGCATGCTTCTAGTGAACCTATTGTTGAAACACCTGAGAATCCAAATGATATTTCTATTTCTGATGCTGAAACACAATCTGGTAATGAACCTGAAACTAGTGATAATGTTAATGATAATGTTCATGATGATGCCCAACCTAGCAATGATAATGATATAGAAATTGAACCTGCTGTTGATCTTGATAACCCACAATCAAATAATCAACGTCATGATAAGAAAGACTTTGTTGCTAGGAAACACGGAAAGGAAAGAGAGCCTTGGGTTCAGAAACCCTTGCCTTTTCGTCCCAAACCATCCAAGAAAAAGGATGATGAGGATTTTGAGCGCTTTGCTGAAATGATTAGACCTATTTTTTGCGTATGCGATTAACTGATATGCTTAAAATGAATCCTTATGCTAAGTACATGAAAGATATTCTTACTAATAAAAGAAAGATACTGGAAGCTGAAATTTCCACCATGCTTGCTAATTATACTTTTAAAGTTGGAATACCTAAGAAACTAGGAGATCCCGGAGTACCAACTATACCATGCTCCATTAAAAGAAATTATGTTAAAACTGCTTTATGTGATTTTGGAGCCGGTGTTAGTGTTATGCCTCTCTCTTTATATCGTAGACTTGATTTGAATAAGTTGACACCTACTAAAATATATTTGCAAATGGCTGATAAATCAACTGCTATACCTGTCGGTATTTGTGAGGATGTGCCTGTTGTAGCTGCAAACGTTACTATTTTAACGGACTTTGTTATTCTTGATATTCCCAAGGACGATAGTATGTCTATTATTCTTGGAAGACCCTTTTTGAATACTGTAGGGGCTGTTATTGATTGCACTAAAGGCAATGTCACTTTTCATGTTAATGGTAATGAGCACGATACACTTTCCGAGGAAACAACCTCAAGTTCATAGTATCAACTCTATTGGAAAAATTCCATCGATTATTATTGGAGGTTTTGAATTTCCTCTACCTACTGTCAAAAAGAAATATGATATTCTTATTATTGGGGATGTGCATATCCCCGTTGAGGTAAGATAGTGTTATTCGAAATTTCTCTGGTTCCATGTTATTCGGAATGAGTTTGTTAACAAGACCTGATCAACCTTGTTAGTGGATTCCTTTTGATGAGCATGAGATGGATGAAACTAGAAGGCACAACCTTCTGTACCCTCTTTCTACTTTCTGTTATTTATATTAAATAAAATAAAAATAATATTTTGTGTCTGTTATCTGAATTATCCGTGCAATATGAAAATACCCCGAAAATAAAAGTTCTCCAAATGCCCTGAAATTTAAATATGATATTTTAGAATATTTGAGAATATTTGGCACCGAGAACATAACAGGGGGCATCCACCTGGCCACGAGGGTGAAGGGCGGGCCCCCCTGCCTCGTGGGCCCACGGTGGCCCTCCTCCACTTATCCGTGCACCCACACACTTCTTCCTCTCACAAACACAAATATCCAGCTCAAGCACGAGTTCTAGCTCATTTTGCTGTGATTTTCGATCTCCTTGCTCAAAGCACCTCTCACAAAACTGCTTGGGGAGATTGTTCCTTGGTATGTGACTCTTCCATTGGTCCAATTAGTTTTTGTTCTAGTGCTTTATTCATTGCAAATTTGTGCTGCCTAGGTGACCCTATTCTTGAGCTTGCATGTCAAATTTATATGGTCCCAAGTAGTTCTAATGCATGATATAGGCTCTAGGCACTTGTAGGAGTTGTTGCTATCAACTTTGTTGAGCTTGGTTCACTTTTATTTGAAGTTACTACAAATTTCAGAATTTTTCAGAAAATAATGAAGAGATTTTTGAGGGGCTCATCGAGCCGAAGCTCGAAGGAAAAGCAAAATGAAAAAGCAAAGAGGCCCAAATATAATCTGCCTCGCACCGCGGAGGTTCGGCCATGTGAATGGCCCTCCGATGATTTCTTGAGAGCAGCCGGGATTTATGATGATTTTTATGAATTGGCTGAGAATGCAGGCCTCACCGCCTTCCTCCACGACCAACGCGCACAGTATCTCTTACTCACCGGTATCTTTGTGCAAAACTTTCATTTCCATGCTAGGAGCTCACCACCTACGGTGGAGTTTTATTTATATGATGAGCATAAGGAGATGTCACTTTATGATTTTTGTCGGGTTTGTTTGATCCCTTTCGAGGGCACGATTGAGGAACCACATCGTGGTGATGTGGATGGGTTTATTGATACCATCACTGCAGGGGAAACTAGGAAGGTTTCTAATGCATGAATCACTAGCATACATTTTCCTGTTTTACGCTACTTTGCAATATTCGCTAGTCATTGCTTAATTGGTCGCGGAAACTGTGGAAATCTTAGTGTTCCTGATATTATTATTTTGTTCCATGGTTTATTCTATGATAACTCTGTTAGTATGGGCAGTATTATTGCTAAACGGTTAAGTCTGAACCGTACAAAGGGCCCCATCTTTGGAGGCATCTAATATAGTAATAATAGTGCTATATTAAATCTTTCCCTAATAATAAAGCACGGATTGACTCTTTGGGTTCACCGTCACAATACGCTTCTTTCCGTGAATTTACGCTTTCAGTTTTTTCCGTTAGTTTTGATCGACAGTCCGTCCAATTACTGCGAGGCGGTACTAAAAACTTTGTCCATCCAATTGGTCCATGTCCACATTCTCTTATTGGGCCTGCACGCATGTTTCGGCCTGCATGCACGCTTCTGTATCTGTACCTTACCTGATTTTTTTGACAAAAAGACTGTAAGGGAACCCCCTACAGTATAATTGGTGCAACAAACCCAAATTGCAAGTACCATGCCTTGAACCTGGGTGGGTGGGAAGGCATCAGCCCCTTCACACCACTAGGCTATGCCTTAGTCTGCACCTTACCTGATTTTCACACATGTACTCGGAGTAATCCCACCTCGATTGCTTACATGAAAGTCTACCAGTTTATATACCTAGGAAAATTGCATATCAACAACGAGCCTCTTGAATCAACAAACACAGAATGAGAACGAAGGGAAATTGTACAACAAAACGGTAGTCCGGCGCTCGCCGGGGTGAGGAAGCGGAGGCGCAGCGCGCAGACGCCTGCGACGCAACCTTTTCCACACGCAGCACATGGGACAAAGGGCGGAGGAGGATGGAGGCGGAATGCTGAGGTCGGGCTGTGGACTCGGAGTGGAGGAGCCACGGAGAGGCCCGGGAGCCACCACGGCAGCCACGAGAGCGAGATGGGCCTGGCCATGCTCGGTGGTCGTTAGCCGACTTCGTGTTTCTCTGTTGATGATCCCTGACCACCTGCTACTCGGGGTCGGCTACATGCGGTTATCTCAGTTTGCTTGGTAGTTTCATTCTTGCTTAAGATTAGACCTAGCCGTGTAGATGCAGATGGACATTGGAGGTACAGTGTTGGCACTGACGACTTGGATAAAAATATTTTTGTATGCACTCCGAGTGGGTCAGTCTATATACACATAAATTTTCACATTCAGTTTCCTTCAGTTAGACGACAGCAAGGAGATAATGCACTCCTTTTTTCTAAAAAATATCACAAGGGACTTCTTTTGGAAGAATGACGAGCCATGTTGGCCGTAGTTGGAGTGAAAGAATTACAACTTTTTTGTGCCAAATAATCAAATATAGCACTGGCTCAGAAAAAAACCAAAACCATGAGAAATGTTGTTGTTGGATGCCAGTGCGCATCATATATCCTCTTGGCCATGCCGGTCATAACAGCAACAACTTTCTTCAGGTTGGTGATGCTCATATTGTTAATCATTCTCACAGTGGTGCCTAAGACAAAAACTCCTAAGGCAGTTTGGTAATTTATGATGTTATTACACTGGAGCACATTTAATGACAGACCCGGTAAAGAAGAATAGAACGTAAGTGTGTGCCATATTTTTTCCCGTTGCAACGCACGGGCCCTTTTGCTAGTATATATAATGTGGTTATAAGGGAAAACATAAATTGGACACAACATTACTTTTATAAGATTCCTGCGTTTTATACCCCACAGTAGGCATACTAACAAGTTCACACACAAATACAACAGAAAAGGTAAACATTCATATCACACTCAGGTTCACAGGACACGTTCATATTCATAGCCAACATTCACTATCAACAACTCAAAAGATTCATATATACACAAGCTCAACATATCTATGCATCCAAATGATTGATAGATCACACGACAATTTTCATACATAATTCACAAAAAGATTCGGATATACACATGTTCAGTATGTTTATGCATCCAAATGATTGAGATCACAGCCAATATGATCCATGGACGAACTTTAATTACCTAGGGTACAGACTGGTAAATGGTGTTCAATCGGAGGTACTTCTTGCTAAAATTAGTTCTTGTACGAGTAAGCTTTCGAGTACATAAGAGGCAGCATAGACAATCTGAACTTTGCTTGTAGGTTTATCCTCAAATAGTGGCCTCGTGCCGAGGGAGGTTTGAGAAACTTGGCCACTACTTTCATCCAACTAGTTTACCGGCTCATCTTGGTCCTGTATCTCGCCAAAATTCTACATTGTAGACGAGAAAGGAGGCGGTTGAGAAAATGAACCACCCAAATTTTTTGTGCAGTTCAACTGAAATGGAGCATACTTGGCGTGCAGACTGATTAATTGCCAGATGAATATACTCGTCAACCAACTTGTCTGGAATCTTTAGACTCCATGCCATATAGTTCGCTACCATATGTGCCGATAACAAAAAGGCACAAGTTGGGACCAAAGACTGGACTGCATTTTTCTAGGCTATGCACCAAGCAATATTTTTGGCATTCACTCTCCTAATACTTGGAGTTTCACAATTGGTTGACGCTGGTTGATACTTGAATGAATATAGGCACTTGTTATCAACATCGATGCTTGTCTGAGTGAACTTTGGAGTACATAGCAGCAGCCTAAGTACCTGTCCATCTGATCATTTTGTGCAGTTCTACTAAAATCACCCGATGTAATGATTTGCCTGCGAGTTCAGGCTCCAAATTACTCCTTTATGAAATCGACAAACAGTAGCACAATACCAAATTACCAATACATATGACAGGCACAATAATCAGGATAAAGACCAGTACCAACCTGTGTGAGGTAGCATATCAATTACTATTTCCTTTGACTGGAAGCCGAGATAAGCCCAGCGACTGATAGCAAAGGAAGAAAGCAAGCGCAGATTAGCGACTGACAGGAAAGGACGGAAGCTGTCGAGGCAATGAAGCACCCAAAGTTTTTGTGCAGTTCCACCAAAATCGAGCATCCCTGTTGGCACATATATTGAGAGAGTGAGATTACTGTAATAGTGGGACTAGTTGATGAAACATACACTAACAAATAGAAGCACCCTCATTATCTTAATGGGTAAAGTTAGCAACATAGTAGTCTTGCTTAAAGAGAGGCATTAGTTTATTTAATCAGTGCCAATTAGCTCAACACAACACTCAAAGCATTGCCATTTATCATAGGTTGCAAAACTTTAACGTGCAAAGATAAAGGAGTTTCTCATGACAGTAGCACGATACAAATAGAGATGATAGCAAACTAATATGGATGAAGGCCTTAGGCCCGTACCAACCTGAGAAAAAAAGCTTATTCACGACACCGGTTTTAGATATGGAGAGTGAGAACACTTCATACTATCGAGCTTGTAGGTGTGCATACTACCTTCGAGTGGCTTGATGTATGTTTTTGTCAGATTTTTGTTGAATAATTAATAAAGATGGTTACATGCATTGATTGATGCAGAGACCGGGAGACTTAACCTCCTTTTCTATAAAAAATATGAAGTATAGAGCACGCATCTACCAGGTTTTCACCACAAAAGATGTTTGTTTCGTCCTCAATGATAACTGACTAATAATAATATATAAATTATATCATATTGCTGGAATAGATGAGATTTAGTAGCAGGATTATTTACCTATCAGCGATCGATGTGTACTATTGATTTCTTTAGCTATGTCGGTTGCTCAGTTATTCCTTGATGAAGGAGGCATGAGAGATGATGCCAAGATGGCGACACTTTTGTTGGTTCAAATGGAGAATACCAAAAATAAGCATGGGGTTTAATACTTGGTCAACTATTTCTTCATTGTCGTAGGCTAGAACACCATATCAGAAGATTTATTCAAGTGCCCAAGAGATCAAACACTGAGCTTCCCATGAGCAACTTAGAGGAGCTGTGGGTTTCCATTACCAACACGCACAATGGTTTGCTCATATTTTTTTGATGACACCATCTATGTTTTGTGATGAAAGTACACTACAATTTATGTTTGAACTTGAACTGAATTAGTATTTGAAATTTGAGAAAAAAGTTATGCTTGCAGGTGTGATGCATGATCATAATATTGAATCAATATGTTATGATTATAAATATTATTGGGAGTACATATGCACAACTGTGGAAGAAATATATGTAATGATAAAAAAGATAATTAGCCGAAGAAGATAAAAAATATATTATTCTGTTCTTTTTCTTCTGTACTGAAAAACTACTTTTAAACTTCTAGAGATGCTTTATTCACCATTATCATTGGCTCAGCAGGATCAAGTCCAGAATGATCACGTGGCACAAGTATGCAAACTGATTATTTTACAAATTAATGTATTAAACTAATGGTCGATGGGTGGTCCACCAAACTGGTTGTAATTTGTGTTACCTCTGATGTTTTTTATACTGTCATGATTGAACATGAATAGATCTGAAGTTTTTTTAAAAAAACTAAGGCTTGATTGGTTATACTCTTTCTATTTTTAAATATAAGAGATTTTAATGCGGACTACAACTTATGTATATAGATTTGTTTTAGAGTGTAGATTCACTCATTTTGCTCCGTAATAGTTCGTATTGGAATCTTTAAAAGACATATTTAGGAACGGAGGGGTATATACCGGTATAATTGAACGAAAAAAATGACATTACATGTCGAGAGGGCACGTCCTGCACGCATGAGTACATGCACCCACTTTTAAAAAAATGCATTTTAAGCATGTTTTAAAGTGTTAACGAATTCAAAATAAAATTCACGCATACATGTTCGTAAATGTGTATGGGTGGCACAAAGATTTGTGAAAAAATGTCTTTTTGTTTTGTCTTTGAATAAAGAAAAAAATTCAGTGCTTCTAAATGGTGTTCCACGGCATGATTTTTTGCCCCTTTTTTTGCACAGGCCACAAGAAAAGTTATTTTTCCGTGAAAGTGTATGCACGCACATAGAATATGGAAACGTACCGTGCAACCTTTCTCAGATTCGTTTAGCATTTAGAAAATGTGTTTTTTGAAGTGGGTTCATATGTACCTGGGTCCATCCATGCACTTCCCATTACATGTCTGACACTTTTGAAAAACACCACAACATTTTGTCCACACTTCATCAAATGCCATTACACAAATTTCGATACCAAAACACCCCCTCTCTGGTCTTCTCCATTTTCTCCTCCTTCATCCTAGTCTTCATTACTAACCACTACACCGTTAACTCTAGTGACATGTTTATTTCCTCCGCTTCTAACCGTATCTACAACCCATTCCACACTACTCTATCCCTTGCCTTTTGTCCATTCTAATATCACAATGTGGGAGAGAGTAGGATGGCATTCTCCGGCATCGTTCGTAGCTCGTGAGTGGAGTTGCCCTACTTGAGGCCATCGAGATATGAGCTCTCGCCGGCTACCATACCCCCTCCTAGCCAGCGTGGATGTCTTGTGGCCGCTTCCAGGATGACAAGGTCGAGAGGCCAATGCTGGAGAGACAACTTCAAAGGCGGAGTCTCCTTGTGGTCTGTCGATGATGCCCACCTTGATTGACTTCTTAAAGGTTGTCGATACTCGGTCACTGGTAGACGCATTGTTTGCTTAATCTGCCAGACAAGCGTGTATCAACTCTATCAGGTTCACTATCCCTCAACACGTTAAAGAGATGGATGGGGACATAGGGGCAACGGGATGCTGAAACCAATTGACAGGGATTGATCTGTCTGGGACGAGGAGATGGAGTTCCATTGACACTGCAATAGTGTGGTAAGCAAGATTGGAGGAAACAAGATGACAGAATGGCAATTTCGATGAGAATATAATAAAGTTATATGAGAATTTTGGTCCCTTCACCTTGTAGGCATATGTTGGAGGGCACGGGAATTGTAGTGACATTCCCAAAGGGCAAAATTGTAATTTCATTTTTCTAACTGAATAAAATTATGCGGGCATATATAAAATCAACCCTCAAACTAAACCCACGCAAAAAATACACATTGCTAGTGCAATTACCTTATAATTAAGACGAGTCAAAATTTTCATTCTTCTTCCACATCGCTGCCTATTTTCTGGTCCGCCCTCCTCCATCTATCGATCCGCCACCTCCATCCATCACAGCTAGTGTCGCTGCCACACCGCCTCACTGCCCCTCCCAACCCTAAGTTGCACCCTCCTTTGGTCCACTACCCAAGGTGAGGAAAGGGAGCTCCACCGGCTAACCATGGTCTCAGTACCACAATAGTGCGGTAAGAAAGATTGGGTGAAGAAGATGATGAGATGGCAATTTCAATCAGAATAAAATGATGTCATATGAGCCTTTTGGTTCTTTCACCGTGTGGAATGCCATATGTTTTGAGGGGTCAAGAAATCTCGTGGCATTCCCAACGTGAAAATTGTAATGACATTTCTCCAACTGATCAAAATTGTAGGGTTATATATCCAATTAACCTTTTAAATAAACCCACGCAACATGTACGCATTGCAAATCCAATTACCTATTAATTACGATGGGTTAATTTTTTTGCTTCTTTTTTCACATGACCACCCACTTTCCGGTTCACCCTCCCTCATTAAGTCGTTGGGTAGGTGGGTAGCTGCCTAGCTGGCTTGTTTTTAAAAAAAATGGATGAGGACCCCCGGCCTCTGTATCTGGACGATGCATGCAGCCACTTTATTCATTATTCACATAAGACCTTACAAAGTCATACAACAGTAAGACTAAAGCCACCGTCTAGGCAACATCTGTCGCTACTCCTATCTAGTTGATGTAGGGATGCTGATAGTCTGGGCCTAATACCAAACAGACCTTGCAACCAAACCTAACATCTATGACCTGAGGTCCCAACCAGGACACCTGCCGTGTATAGGGCACCCACCAGTCCGGCGCACTCCTCAACTAGGACGCCTGCCGGGTATGAGGCCGCCGCAGCCACCTGCCACCAATCATCTTCAGAGCTGTACAGTTTCATCAACCATGCCAGGTCTTTCTGCCATCGACGCCACCACGACGTCAGACAGCGTCGTCCTCCTGCACGAGTCGATCCTCGCACAGTGGATGCCGAATCTGCACCGCGCCACGCCGTCGAGATCCATCGCCATCAATGTGTAGGATGAAACACCGCTCCACCAAAGATGCGGTCCACTGGTCCCTCGAGCCCATGCACACCTCCAAGAATGCCGCCACCAAGGGGGGAACGACATAAGAATGCCGCCGTCTTCCGATCAACTGATCTAGGGTTTCCCCCGAAAGTAGCAGACAGTGACCTTAAAACTCTCCTCGGCGATGCCTTCAAGAAGGGAATGTCACAAAATAGCGCGGCCACCGCCGGCTTTGGCAGTAAGCCGAAAGCAAGTTTTCACCCAGATCTGTTTGAAGGATCTCCATCAAGCATCTCGTGCACGGATCGCCGCCATCTCTGACAGGGACTCGACAATGGATCCAGGCCGCCGCCGCCTGACCGGCCACGGCACCACCATGGTGCCTAAGCCCGCGCCGTTAGGCCCACCATGCCCGCCTGTAGACGCCCTCCGGATCTGCCGGCTCGCGGACGAGGCCCGCGATCTTGCCGCCGCCACTGGTGCTCCTCAGCCACTGAGAGAGTGCGCATGCGTTGTCCACTACCGGAAACTGGCCCTACCCCGACGTCCAAATCAATGCCGACGGCTGCCGTCGGCCTACTTAGCGCTATGCCGACAGCCACGTCTTGGCCGTCGGCGTACCTTGGCCGTCGGGCTACCACGAGCTAAGCCGACGGCACCCGTCGGCATACATATGTCGTCGGCCCAGCTGCGAACATGGCGACAGCAGCCGTCGGCATAACCAGGCCATCGGCATACCCGTGGGCCCGGCGACCCCGCCCGTGACCAGCGGCTAACGTCGTCAAATCTATGCCGACGGCCTGGACGGCCGGCCGTCGGCATATATCGTCATGCCACGTCACAGATCTGCGGCGCACCGTCCATGAGCTAAGCCGACGGCTGCCGTCGGCATACATGCCACGTCAGCGATCCGCGGCACGCCGCCCGCCGCCTAAACCCTGGCCGTATCTATGCCGACGGCATAGCCGTCGGCATAGGTAGACTTTTTTTTCATATGTATTTTTTTAAGCTTTTTTATGTATTATTATATAAACTAACATGTAGCATGTTAAATATAAACATACATATGAATATATATGTAGTTTGTATTTTTTTCATATATTATGAATATATATATATATATATATATATGGTTTGTATTTTTTCGAGCACGTTAATAATGTGCGGTCATGTTCTTTTGAATATAGATCACT
>NC_057809.1:563184242-563185165 GCF_018294505.1 Triticum aestivum | reverse complement strand
ATGTCCGAAGAGGCGGCACGCGTCTCCGGGGTTTGGCCCCCCTCACGGACGGCGCCACCGCCGGCACCTGGAGGGGGGAAACGGACGCGTCGGGTCTACACGGAGGGGATCTTGCTGTGGGTCTGGCCCGGATGTTGCTCCAAAGTGTTCCTATGGGCTGACCTAACACAACCGGGTGGAGAGGTCCACTGGTCAAATCCCGTCCGTGCAAAGTCAAAGGGCTAGATCCCGTGGTCAAACGCTACAGGGTTAGGCGGGTCGGGGGCCCTGGGGGGGTAGCAATGCCACCGGAGCGTTGCACCGGGCCCTCATACATGCGGGGTGGTGTGGTGGCATGTTCGAAGAGGAGGCACGCGTCTCCGGGGCGTGGCCCCCCCTAACGGATGGCGATGACATGGTAGTAGCCATTCTGCGGTAACGATGCGGCGTGAATATTATTAAATACTCGGAGCGCGATAAAATCATGAGTTTTTTTTGCACGACGTGTGCACATGTGCTATAGGAACGATAATATTTTTTTCATAATTTTTGGTGATGGAGAAGTATCCGAAAAATCCCCTCTACGCGGATTGCCCTTCGCGCGTCTACGGCTGTGGCCGGCGGCCTCCGGGGGCTAGCATGCCGCCAAATCTTGCGTAGGCAGCCTCTCATGTGTTTGGAAGTGTTGTGGTGGTTGCAAACGCCCGGCACGCGTGTCCGGGTGTGCCCCCCCCTCACGGACGGCACCGCCGCCGGCACCTGGAGGGGGGAAACGGACGCATCGGGTCTACACGGAGGGGATGTAGCTGTCGGTTTGGCCCGGATGTTGCTCCCAGGTGTCCCTCTGAGCTGACCTAACACAACCGGGTGGAGAGGTCCACTGTTCAAAGCCTATTCGTGGAAAGTCAAAGGGCAAGATCTCGTGGCCAACCGCTCTAGGGTTA
>NC_057809.1:563182759-563183826 GCF_018294505.1 Triticum aestivum | reverse complement strand
CCGAAGAGGCGTCACGCGTCTCCGGGGTTTGGCCCCCCTCACGGACGGCGCCACCGCCGGCACTTGGAGGGGGGAAACGGACGCGTCGGGTCTACACAGAGGGTATCTTGCTGTGGGTCTGGCCCGGATGTTGCTCCAAAGTGTTCTTATGGGCTGACCTAACACAACCGGGTGGATAGGTCCACTGGTCAAATCCCGTCCGTGCAAAGTCAAAGGGCTAGATCCCTTGGTCAAAAGCTACAGGGTTAGGCGTGACGGGGGCCCTGGGAGGGTAGCAATGCCACCGGAGCATCGCACCGGGCCCTCATACATGTGGGGTGGTGTGGTGGCATGTCCGAAGAGGCGGCACGTGTCTCCGGGGCGTGGCCCCCTCACGGACGGCGATGACACGGTAGTAGCCATTCTGCGGTAACGATGCGGCGTGAATATTATTAAATACTTGGAGCGCGATAAAATCATGAGTTTTTTTGCACGACGTGGGCACATGTGCTATAGGAACGATAATATTTTTTTCATAATTTTTGGTGATGGAGAAGTATCCGAAAAATTCCCTCTACGCGGATTGCCCTTCGCGCGTCTACGGCTGTGGCCGACGGCCTCCGGGGGCTAGCATGCCGCCAAATCTCGTGTAGGCGGCCTCTCACGAGTTTGGAAGTGTTGTGGTGGTTGCAAACGTCCGGCACACGTGTCTGGGGTGTGCCTCCTCTCACGGACGGTGCCGCCGCCGGCACTTGGAGGGGGGAAATGGACGCGTCGGGTCTACAAGGAGGGGATCTTGTTGTGGGTCTGGCCCGGATGTTGCTCCAAAGTGTTCCTATGGGCTGACCTAACACAACCGGGTGGGGAGGTCCGCTGGTCAAAGCCCGTCCGTGCAAAGTCAAAGGGCTAGATCCCATGGTCAAACGCTACAGGGCTAGGCGGGACGGGGGCCCTGGGGGTAGCAATGCCACCGGAGCGTCGCACCGGGCCCTCATACATGCGGGGTGGTGTGGTGGCATGTCCGAAGAGGCGGCACGCGTCTCCGGGGTTTGACCCCCCTCACGGACGGCGCCACCGCCGGCACCTGG
>NC_057809.1:563181825-563182701 GCF_018294505.1 Triticum aestivum | reverse complement strand
GGATCTTGCTGTGGGTCTGGCCCGGATGTTGCTCCAAAGTGTTCCTATGGGCTGACCTAACACAACCGGGTGGAGAGGTCCACTGGTCAAATCCCGTCCGTGTAAAGTCAAAGGGCTAGATCCCGTGGTCAAACGCTACAGGGTTAGGCGGGTCGGGGGCCCTGGGGGGGTAGCAATGCCACCGGAGCGTCGCACCGGGCCCTCATACATGCGGGGTGGTGTGGTGGCATGTCCAAACAGGCGGCACGCGTCTCCGGGGCATGGCCCCCCTTAACGGACGACGATGACACGGTAGTAGACGGATCAGGCACTCCCATAGTTACCGGATCAGGCACTCGGTAACGGTACCCCTCAGTCAGTTGCTCTCCTATGTATTACCTTTCACGAGACCATAGAAAAAAATATACGTGATATTTTAGAAAATTGTTGTACAATATAAAAAAAGATCATGTCATTAAAAATAATGTTTCAAATCATTAAAGAAAATGTATGGTACATTTTAAATAATGTTCTGCATGTAAAAAATATGTATAAGAAAACATTAAAATATTTATAAAAAATAAGAAAACATTATAAAATTTATACAAAATAAGAAAAGTAAAAATAAAAATATGCCGACGGCAAAGCCGTCGGCATAGCTGCGGCCATAGGGAAGCTTGTACGCGGATCGGTGACGTGGTTAATAAAAAAGAAAAAAAAGTATGCCTACGGCTAAGCCGTCGGCATAGGTGCCACGTGGCGCCCTGAGCTATGCCGACGGCTTAGCCGTCGGCATAGTTGACCTTATCCACTCGCGTTACCCCCCATCCACTCACTGTCTCCCCACACCCCGAGCTGCCGCCGCCGTACCCCCCGACCCCGACCTGCGCCGCCGCC
>NC_057809.1:563172711-563180850 GCF_018294505.1 Triticum aestivum | reverse complement strand
CCGGCCTCCCCCGACCCCGGCGCCCGGGCCTCTCCCGACCCCGCCGGCCGCGGCTCCGTCCGGCACCGTCACTCCCGTCCCCGACCGCCCCTGCCTCACCATCCCCTCCACCGCCTCGCCCCCTGCCACGCCCCTCTCGGTGAGCTACGTTTTTTTTCATTTTTTTCCATTTTTTTCTACTGTTGGATGGATGAATGAATGCATGGATGGATGTTGGATGTTAGATTGTTAGGTTAGATGTTAGATGTTAGGTTGTTAGGTTGATATATAGTTGAATGTTGGATGTTAGGATGTTAGATTGTTAGTTTGCATTATTTTTATCATGATGATCTTGTCATTTGAGATGTGCTCTAAAATTGGTATAAGATGAGTGATTATTTTTATCATGATGATCTTGTCAAAAAAATTTAACCGGACAAAATTTGACACTTGACAAAATAAGATTTTTTTCATAGTTTTAAGTGTCAGTGCTTAATGTTAAGTAGCTATGTGAGATGTGCTGCAAAATTATGATATGATCAGTGGTTATTTAATCATGATGATGTTGCAAAAAAATTGAAGGACAAAATTTGACACTTGACGAAACATGATTTTTTTATAGTTAAAAGTATCAATGCTTAATGTGAGGTGATGACCTAATTTTTTTTCACTCGGTGTAATTAACAGGATTTGTGGTGTTCCATCTTCGTGGAGTGATTGTCGACGTTGGAGGTGTTGGTCCACGATCGTCCGTCTCCTTTGATCGACTACATCGTAGGGTGAGCAACAATTCCATGACCTCGTCCACTTTTTTTCCATGTCACTATATTAAATTTTCACATCAAGTCGCGTAACCTAGGTCTCCCGTCCGAAAGGGTTGCATCGATAAATATGCATTCAATTGCATATTTATCACCGCAGCTCTTTCGGATTGTCCAGCGCTTTCCACGGACAGCCCGAGGATGTGTAGATTGGGTACGTTGTTCATGCTCTACCCCATTCCGAGACAGGATTTCGGCGGCGCCTCCCTGTTGTTCTCCGGATGCACATTCTCTCGGCATTTTGCCGAGACGTGTATTTGGAGAACAGCGGGGAGGTGCTGTCGAAATTTTGTCTCGGAATGGGGTAGAGCATGGACAACGTACTCAATCCACACATTCTCGGGTGGGATTAGGACCCATCTTTACCTATTAGAGATGTAGGTGGATTAAATGTCGTTTCTCGTCAACCTTGTAAAAAATAAAATATTGATGTGAGTAATTTAAATGAATCCTTAATTTTGTTGTGTGGCTTCCAATAAAGCAGAGATGGCAGATAATCAGTGGATGTATAGTGGGTTTTTCCGTCGGAATCAAGTAACAACAGAGTGGGTCGAGAAAACTGATGTGTTTTTGAAAGAGATATTCCGTAGTCCAATGAGGATGGTGCCAGAATGCCCGTGTGCCAGATGTAAGAGGCGTATTCGCAGAGATAAGAGTGAGATGACTAAGCACCTTCGCACGCATGGATTTATGCCCAAGTTTAATATGCTGATAAACTTTGCCCAGCGGGACCGTGATAGAGAGGATGTGATACGACAACGCATCGCTGGTTATGAGGACGATGGGGTTAGAGACATGCTAGATGATGTCTTTGCTGCACAGCCGACACCTCCGTCACATTCAGCGAATGAACCGGAGGAGCCGGAGGAAACCGCAAAGGCCTTCCTGGAAATCTTGGCCTCGTCAAAGAAACCTCTCTATGAGGGTGCCAAGCTGTCTGTGCTGGATGCCATCTCGCAACTGATGGCAGTCAAGGCTGAGTACGGCTGTAGCCGAGGTTGCTTCGAAGCATTTCTGGGAGTATGGGCTAACAGCCTGCCTGAGGGCCATGAACTGCCGAAAACCATGTACGGTACGAAGAAAATCAGGAAGGCGCTCTCGATGGACTATGAGAAAATACATGTTTGTCCAAAGAATTGCCTTTTGTTTAGGCATGAGTATGCGGATGACAAGTACTGTAGGAAGTGCGGTTCCTCTCGGTATATTGAGGTGGTCGATAAGCATGGTCAGAAGCAGCAGCTAAAAATCCCTGTGAAGGTTCTTCGGTATCTTGATTTTATAAAAAGACTGCAGCGCCTTTTCATCACCGAGGAGTCTGCCAAAATGATGAAGTGGCACAAGGAAGGGAAAAGGTACGATCCAAAAAAATTGTACATCCATCAGGAGGTGAAGCATGGAAGTCTTTCGATATAGAGTACCCGGAGGAAGCAGCCGAGGCTGGGAATGTCAGAATTGCTATAACAGGTGATGGGTTCAATCCATATGGTATGTCGTCTAATCCATACAGCTATTGGCCCGTATTTGTTATTCCGCTGAATCTCCCTCCCGGCGCCATAATGCAACACAAGACCATGTTCCTGTCGCTTATAATTCTGGGGCCTGAATATCCGGGGAAGAATTTGAGTGTGTTTATGCAGCCGTTGGTGGATGATTTGCACCATTCTTGGTACTTCCCGAGGTTGACATACGACCGACATCTGCAGAAAAATTTCTTGATGAAAGTTTGGCTACAATATTGCATGCATGACTTTCCCGGTTATGCCTTGTTCTGCGGATGGTGTACAAGTGGAAAGATGCCTTGCCCAGTGTGCATGCAGGCCTTGATTTTCATTTGGCTGAAGAAGGGTGGCATGTATGTTGCATTTGACCTGCATCGACAGTTCCTCCCTCCAGACCATCCTGATAGGGAAGACAAGAAGAACTTCACAAAAGGCAAAGTTGTCCATGAAGTAAACGAGATTCCAACGTTTTCTGGTGCGGATGTGCTTGCTCAGCTGAAAGCTCTTAAGCCTGCCGGTGAAGGGAAAGGCAAAGGCAAAGGCAAAGGCAAAGCCACAGGAGAAGACGAGGGCGAGGGCAAGGGAAAAGGAAAAGGTAAAGGGAAATTTTTTGAAGGATATGGTGAGACGCACAACTGGACTCACATTACCCCCTTCACGCAGCTTCCCTATTTTAAGGACCTCAAACTTCCATACAACATAGACGTGATGCACACCGAAAAGAATGTCGCAGAGTCCCTTTTTCGCACGATCCTCAACATTCCTGATAAGACAAAGGATAATGTTAATGCTAGAGTTGATCAACAGAATATTTGTGATAGACCACGTCTACACATGCAGCCTCCCACAGGCAGTCGAAAATCTTGGTTCAAGCCAGATGCTGACTTCGTACTTAAAAAGGATCATAAGATGGAGGCATTCAAGTGGCTGAAACACGTCGTGAAGTTAACTGATGGTTATCCGTCGAATATAAGTAAGGGGGTCAATCTTTCAATGGGCAGAGTGACCGGGCTCAAGAGTCATGACTATCATGTATGGATTGAGCGGATTATGCCGGTGATGGTTCGGGGCTATGTTCCCGAGCGTGTCTGGCGTGTGCTTGCGGAGTTAAGCCATTTCTTCCGCACGCTTTGTGCTAAAGAAGTATGCCCTAAGAAGATAAAAGAAATGCATAAGAAGGCGCCGGAGTTGATATGCAAGCTAGAGAAGATCTTCCCGCCAGGCTTCTTTACTCCGATGACACATCTCATTTTGCACCTCCCGAACGAGGTATTGTTGGGGGGCCCTGTGCAGAATCGTTGGCAGTACGGCCCTGAGAGACAGAACAAGCATCTAAGACAGAAATGTGGAAACAAAGCTAAGATTGAAGCTTCCATAGCTGAGGCAGTTATCCTAGAGGAGGTGGCAGACCTCAGGACAGCCTACTATCCGGACCATGTTCCCACGTTGCACAATAAGGTGTCTCGATACAATACAGAAGAACCCAAGTATAAACCCAAGTTGCCTCTATTCATCGGGCAAGGTGGTAGGGCTGGATGCTCGAAACCTTATCTCATGCCACGAGATGAGTGGGAGGATGTCATGTTCTATATCTTGCACAACATCAAGGAAGTTGAGGATGAGTGGATGAGGTAATACCTTAGCACCATTCTTTGAGTCAATTCGTTATGTTCACTTTGCCTAGTTCTTATACCGCTTTTCTTATTGTAGTCGATTCGTTGAAGAAGAATGGACGGGAATGCTGCCTCCTACTGAAGCGGAGGCACTTGCTCTTCTCCGAAAGGGTGCTGATGGAAGGAAAAATTTCGTTGCGTGGTTCATGGAGAAAGTAATTTTTCACACTTTCAATTAAACTCATGCACCCTATAATTTCAATTAAACTCATGCACCCTATAATTTCAATTAAACTCATGCACCCTATAATTTCAATTAAACTTGTAGGGAAATGATCCGACCGGATCAATGGATGAAGAATTGAGATGGGTTTCTATGGGTTTTGATCCCGTCGTCATGACATGCGAAAAGTATGATGTCAATGGGTATTGCTTCCATACAAAGGAGCACCAGAACAGTCGGCCTGATCCCAAAACCATAAATACCGGAGTCTTCACTGAAGGAGATAATAAAGTAGATTACTACGAAAGGGTAGGAAAAATATATGAGCTTACATTCAAACGTGGCCGCGAACACCTAAGTCTCACTGTGTTCAAATGCCGATGGTTCGACCCCAAAAAGGGTCTGAGACATACGCCTTCTGTTGGTTTAGTTGAAGTTAAACCATCAACCGTCTATGCCGGAGCTGATCTCTTTATCGCTGCTACCCAGGCCACACAAGTATATTATCTGCCTTACCCATGCCAGAAAGAGTACCTAAAGGGTTGGGAAGTTGTGTTCAAGGTGTCGCCGCATGGTAAGCTACCGGACCCGAACGATGATGATTACTACAACATAAACCCCATGACATACGAGGGAGTGTTCTATCAAGAGGAACATGATGACGTGGTCCGAAGCAACGAGGATGATGACTTGGGTTATGTTGACCTGGACCCAAACGACGACGACGCACGGATTGATGGTGAGGCAGTTGTGAATCAAAGAGACATAATTATGCTTGAAAAGTTAAATGAAGATGCTGACGATGAGGAAGAGCCTCCACCTCCGTCAGACAATGAAGAAGATATGCGTGATAGTGATGATGAGACCGGTCCACAAATAGATTACAATAGTGATGATTCATATGGGTTCTAGAAAATGTAAGTTCTTTTAATGATCATTACAATAGTATGCTTAATGTGCTCTTCTGGTATTAATGTTTTTCCTGTATGCTTGTTTAATTGATATCCTTACTAATTGTTTATTCTCTTCTCAATGCAGGTTTAATAATCATGGGCAAGTCCAGCGGCGCTAGTTTCCTCAGTAAATTTAAAGGACTTACTCGGAGTGGACGAGCCCACAAGGTTCCCTCCCGACTACGCGAGGATGACACCTCACAGGGAGGTGGAGGGGTCGGGGGAGGAGACCCTAGAGGAGGAGGCGGTGGGGGGAGAGCCCCTAGAGGAGGAGGAGGTGGGGGGAGAGGCAACCAGGGCAAAAAACTCCGGGCCGTGTCTGAAATAGGAGGGTCTTCTTTGATGCCCTCCTATACAGAGGCACCTTCTGAGTCTGAGGAGGAGGAGTATGTTCCTGATGGCGAGGAGGAGGAGGCCGAGGAGGAGGGTGAGGAGGAGGAGGTCGAGGAGGAGGGTGAGGAGGAGGCCGAGGAGGGTGGAGGGGAGGTTGATCCCGCGTTGTGGGGTGACTTGCCACCGGGTTCTTCGCAGGGGTGGCTGCGTGGTAATGCCGGACTACCTACACCATCTTCTATCGAGGAGCACAAGTGGCTCATTGAACCTGTGGGGACAGAGTAAGTGCCTCTCAATCATATTTTCAACACATGACAACATTTTCTTATTGTACACATGGCAATCATTTGATTCTTTTGCAGAAACTGGATCCTTCATGGAAAGGGCCGTAAACCGAACGGCCTTATCACTGTCCTGTTGAAGGAGTTTTGGCCTGGCCTATTCTGCCCGCGGCCAGACAGGGACCCGCAGCAGCGGGTTTTGGCCACGAGCTGGGCCCACTACGAGGCTTGCAGCAACGCGGAGTACGGGACGACCGCTAAGGCCGTGATCACCAAATTTTGGGTAAGTTCTCTTCTGAATCACTTGTCTTCAGTTTCATTCATAGTTTATCATTGAATCACTCAACTCATGCCTTGTTTACTTCTGGTTTTTGCATGATTGCAGCAACTCTATAGAGTTCTTGACGAGCACAAGGCCAGAGCCGACGTGGTCTTGCTTGCGGCTGCGAAGAAGAAAGCTCGTCAGTTGCAGTACGAGGTGCGCTGGGTTGCCGTCTCGCAGTACTACCACTACTACCTGCAACAAAAGATGCCCAAAACTCAAGCGCAGAAGCTACGACTTACCTTGAGCAAGGAGCAGTTCATGATGGTAACTATTACTAACTTTTCATTGTTTCAAGCAGTCAACTATATGTTTCGTGCTCACATGTCATGCTTCCAAAATTTTCATAGGTTGTTCCTCGTTGGTGCTATGGAAGGCATGACGGATGGGCGAGTTTGGTGGATAGGTGGCTCGGCGCCGATGCAGAGTTTGCTGCCAAGAGCATCAAGGCCCGGGCTAACCGTGGAGACGACCGGACACACGGCCAAGGAAACAGGAACCACTGGGGCTTCAAGGCCATGAAGGTATATCTATGTGCATGATGCATTTTTGTTCTTCTTTACGTCATGTTCTTATGTATGGCTGACTTCTATTTGACGTTGTAGGAGGACAAGTTGAAGAGGCCGCTCTCAGACATGGAGTCGTGGAAGCTGGCCCGCGAGCGGAGTCATCGCAAGGAGGGCGAGAGCCAGTACTACGGCAAGACCGAGGAGCACCTGGGGTCTTACATTCATCACTATCAGGAGTTGCATCCGGATGTTCCTGTTGCTGAGGTCGCCCAGTCTCAGATCGACGACACGGCGGTGGTGGCCATCCAGGGGAAGAAGAATGGCCGGTATCCGTGTTTCGATGGCTTGATCACTCCTTCGATCTCGTACACACGGCTTCGGGCTAGCAACCCGGGCCAGTTAGAGAGTACGGGGCGTTCACAGACTCCCTTAGCCCGCCAGCATGCTGTAAGTACTTCCTCTTTATCTTTTTCTATCTTGCATTCTCAGTTTATTTTCAGCATTGCTCACTTAGAAACAACCTAAATTATGTAGGCATATAAGGAGTTTGTCGAGCATAGGAATCTCGAGGTGCGGGAGTACTTGAAACGAGTGAGGGCAAACGATGATTACAACCGTCAGATGATGACGGTTAGTTTTGCCCTCTTAAAACCAACCTAAATTTTTGCACTTTCATTCCTTCTGATCTTCTAGTTTGCTTGTTTAACTAACATTCAGGCTATGTTGGCGTCTTGGACTAACCGCACGGATCCACCACAAATGGGACCCCCACCACCACCTGCGGGAGAACCCCCACACGTGCCCACGTTCGATGAATGGGTGGCACTAGGCAGTGATGGTCCGGTTAGTACATTTGCCTAACTACTAGCAAACTAGTTCTCGTTCATGAAACACTATCATATCATATTTACCGTTAGAATCTTTTCTGAAACATGTAGGGGACCGGTGGCTCGACTCCTACTCCGTCGACCCCAGTCACTCCGATCTGGCAGAGTGGTTGTGGTCGCGATGGCGGTTTTGGCGGAGGTGGTGGTGGTGGTTTTGGCGGAGGTGGTGGTGGTGGTTTTGGCGGAGGTGGTGGTTTTGGCGGGGGTGCTCTTGCTTGATGATTCCGTGCATGTGGCCATCGTGCCATGCCTTTCATATTCCTACTTTTATCATGTTTCATGTCTTGCACTACTTTTATGTTCATGAACTTCCATCGGTGATGATCTTTAGATGATGTGATGAACTTGAGTATGTTTAGATGATGATGGTGAACTTGAGTATGTTTAGATGAACTTGAGTATGTTCACATGATGAATTGTCATATTTCTGCATAATTTCATATTGTTCTGTTTTGAAATGCTGTCAAATGAATTGAAAAAGAGAAAACAGGGAAAATAAAAAAAAACAAAAAAAACTATGCCTACGGCAAAGCCGTCGGCATATATACGCCCATGAGTTACCAGGGCTTGCCACGTGGCACATCTATGCCTACAGCAAAGCCGTAGGCATATATGAAAAACTATGCAGACGGCTTTGCCGTAGGCATAGCCCTGCTGCCAGGAGAAACCAGGAGCTGCCACGTGGCAGAGATATGCCTACGGCAAAGCCGTCGGCATAG
>NC_057809.1:563167931-563172415 GCF_018294505.1 Triticum aestivum | reverse complement strand
CACGATCCCGCCCGCCCACACCCCCGGACGCTGATACGCCTCCTTGCACAGGACGTGGGCGACCTGATTGCCCTCGCGGAAGATGTGCTGGACCTTGTACGCCGCGAAGCACCCAAGCAGCATGAGAATCTCGTCTTGCATGGCCTGAGGTACGCGCGTCTGCGTCTCCTCGCCGGTGAGGAGCTCCACCAGCATCAGGTCGTCTCCTTCCGCCACCAGCCTGCCGCGGAAGCGACTCAGCGCGGGGCGCAGCCCGCGGATGAGCGCCCTGGCCTCCACTATGCCCACGGTCGAGTGCTCCGTCGGCTCGGCAAAGGCGACAAGAACGCGGCCGTTGCAGTCGCGGATGGCGCCGCCGATGCTAGCCCGGCCGGACCCGTCGTTGTACACAGACCCGTCGAAGTTTAGCTTCAGCCAGCCCGCCGGGGGAGCTTCCCACCTAACCATGACACGGCTGGGGTAGAAAGGGGGAGACGAAGGAGACAAGGAGGCGATGGAGGCGGGCGGCCGATACAAGTTGGCCGGAGATGCAAAGGGGCCCCTGCAAAAGGGAGCGAAGGACGCTGGCGGAGCAAGGCATGCCATGGCTAGCTAGCTACTCGATCGTAAAGGACGCTGGCGGAGCAAGGCATGCTAGCTGGTTCTTGTATATATAGACTTTCGAGCGGGTATGATGCAAAGGCCGGCTGGACTCGGAATCCGACTTCAGCTCGACGGACGAGTTAGTAGCGGACTCGCGTATAGGTTTTCAGTTGAGTAGTCCGGTTAGATTAGTAATTCAATTGTAATGGACGTCGATAACTCCCGACCGTTCGGTCTGGGAGAACCCCGGTCCGAACGGAAAGGTTCGGCAGGGAGGAGCGATGGAACGAACGATTGTGTCGTTCGGTGTGGTGGAAGGCCAGCCCGAACCCTTTCAGCCTCTTCCCTCAGCACGGGTACGTAAAACCAAAAAAGGGCCTAAAAAGGCCCAGCTTTATAAACAAAAAATAGTCTTTAAAAAATCAAAAAATGACGCTTCTTTTACAATAGAAACAAAAAAAATCCTGCTACGTGAGCACATAAAAAACCAGTTAGTGGGTATGTCTTTGATCAAAAAGTTTAATGAAAAATTCTAATTCCAGGGTCGAAAAAAATATAATTTGCCGTGGTCCGAGAATAAAGTAGCGCAAGGTAAAAAAAATCTCAAATTTGGCATGCTTAAAAATATTAAAATTTTCCATGATGTTTTAATTAAAATTGACATGCTTTGGATGGAATTTGAGAAGAAAAACTTATACATGAAAATTGTTGTGGTGTTTTAATTACACGCAGCCAAAAAAATAAAAACATGGAGAAATTGCCATGAAACTAATTTAAAATTGACCATGCGAAATTTCCATGTATTTAAAAGTAAATTTGCCATAGTAATGAAGTTAAAAAAATTCCATGGCAAAATAAAGTAAAATTCTGACATGGCAAAAATAGAGTAAAATTTGCCATGTATTTAAATTGTAAATTTGCCAAGTATTTTAAGGTAAAATTGCCATGGCAAAAAATATAGTAATTTTTTGACGTGGCAAAGTACAGTGAAAATTGCCATGTATGTTCCAGTAAAATTGCCATGGCAATAAAGTTAAAATTTTGCCATGAAAAAGTAAAGTAAAATTATGACATGACAAAAATAGAGTAAAATTTCCCATGTATGTAGATAGTAAATTTGCCAAGTATTTAACTGTAAAATTGCCATGGCAATGAAGGTTAAAAATTGCCATGGCGAAATAAAGTAAAAGTTGACATGGCAAGTAGAAAGCTAAATTTGCCATGCTCCATAATTTTTCTTTATTTTGGCATGGAAAATAAAAGGAGAATTTTGCCATGACCAAAAATTGTAAATTTGACATGGCAAAAAAGAGTAAAAAAATTGCATGGCAATGAAAGGATTTTTTGCCATGTTTGTTAAAATAAATTTGTCAGGCAAAATGAAAGGGAATTTTTGCCATGTTGTGATAAAGAAAAGTTGACATCACAAAAAAAAATTGCATGCCAAAATGAAGCTCGAAATTGCCATGGCAATAAACTAATTTTTTGGCATGCTAGAAAGTTAAAAAATTGCCATGTTCTTAAAATATGAAAATCTTATGAAATATAAAAATGCCATCGTGAAAATGCATATTAAATGACCCCGATAAAGGCGTGTCTGTTCGGCCTGCAGACACCCCTACCCGAACGAATTGTTTTGGGAGGGCAGGGGCATCGACCGAACGATTTGTTCGGGAGGAGAACGAACCAGCACAAACGCCCCCACCCACCGGGCCCCTACAGGCCTTTTTTCTGTGAAAAAGAAAAAAAGGCCCATGTTAAGTTATGACTAGTATTAAAGCCCAGTTTTTCTATAACTAATAAAGTACTAGACTTCTGCACGGCAAAATTGCCATGGTCTTTTACCATTCTATGAAAGAAATTGCCATGTTCAAGTTTATGTTTTCATAAATGGCGTAAAAAAAGGAAGAAGTCATAGCAAATCTGCATCTTTACAATAGGAAAAGTTGCCAACACTATGAAGTTCACAAAAAGGAAGAAGTTGCCGTGGCAAGTTTGCCAAGTTTTTGTACATCTTAAATTGCCATGTTTTTGAACATCTTTCGTTGTCATGGCAAGTTTGCCATGTTTTTTGAACATCTTAGTGAAAGAAGTTTGCCAATTTTTTGTACAAACTTAATTACAAAAAAAAAGTTTACCATGTTTTTGCACATATTAACTTTGCCATGGCAAGTTTGCAAATGTTTTTGACATCTTAAATTGCCATATCAAAGACATATCATGGCAAAATTGTGTAATAAAGAATATTATGATGTCTGCAATACTTATGTGATGCTACCAAGCTACATGGCAAAATGGCCATGATGTTGATATGTTTCCGCCTTGAAATTGCCATGGACCCAAAAAAATGCAGAACATTTCCAACAAATTTTCATGGACTCTATAACAGCCTGCATACACTGGCCACTACATTTTCATGGCAATTCCACTACAGAAATTGCCATATCTGCAAAAAATTACACACTGTCCACTGCATTTTAATGGCAAAAAATTCAGTACAAGAATTGCCATAGCTGCAAACATACACTATTCACTGCAATTTCAGCCGAATGAAGCTGTCGTGGGGGGAGGAATGGAGCAGAAATCTCACCAGCTCTATGTCGACGGCGCTGCCCGTGATCCCCGAACCGGCTCAGCTCCCAGGTCCCCTGTTCACGACTGCAGGAACCTCGACGACGCCACCTACTCGACCTGCTGGCGACGACCGGAGCACAAGCAGGAGCGGCTCCCACCGGAGCAGAGGCAGCAGGCGCTAACCCAATGAACCAGCGCCGGGATCCTGGAGTAGATGGCGCCTTTGCTGCTAGTCCCCCACCGCACCAAGGTGCGTCCCCCATTTCCATGCGCGGCTACTGCCCTGCGTCTCATCTCCAACCGCCGCCGACACAGGCAATGTGATTCCATCTCGCTGCTGCTGCCCTCCGCGCAGCTCACCATTGGCCAGGGGCGGCCGCCGCTCCCGCCGTAGGACCTCCAGTCGCCAGGCGCTGGTCCGCTTCGCCCGTACACGGCGCGCGCTCCGGGATCTCCATGAGCCGCGGCTGTCGCCGGGAATCGCCGGTGATTTGGTGGTGGGTGGAATCAGAATGAGGGGGCGAGGGGAATCAACGGACTGAGTGGAGCCTGAAGAAGGATAAAGCGTTCGGGACGGGTTGTATATTTCCGAACGGGTTCGTTTGCTGACGTGTATCACTGACACGCTTTAAGATCTGTGCGCCTGATCCGACGACAATTAGAGCGTTCGGGCTCGAAACGTAAAATACGGACGTTCGGGAGTTATCGATCCCGGTTGTAATCTATGTTGCCGGGTGATTAGTAAGTGACGTGCATGGCTAGCATGCCGTAGCTTGCATACGACTCGGATAGCTAGCTTGCTCGCAGGTTTCCTTCATTGCTAATCCTACACATTAGGCGTACTAATCGAACTTGCTCGACCAATTTTTTTGTTTTATACTGTACTTAATTTTTTTGCTGCAAAATGGCCTAGGCCATTGCGGAGCTACAAGGTAGACAGGATGGACCGCGGTTCACCCTAAAATTTCGGACCAGCATATGTACCATGCACAATAAAGATGCGTCGAAGAAAAGGAAAAATGCCCAATGTCTTTGACCCAACAACAACAACAACAGCAACGCCCGATGCTAGACACATCGAGCCAGCTCTTCGAGTGACTTCGCTATAAAAAAGCTCTTCCAGTGAGTCTCGTCCCCTATGCCCAATGGCCTCGCCCTGTCCGCCTCTGCTTGCCGCCGTCGTCGGTCACAAACTAGCAGTCGTCGACTGCCCAGAAGGCTCCTGCCTCTCTGTATCGCTCACTCGGCGCTAGCTGCACGACCGCGCTCCCTGCACACTCCTTTTGGTGATCGCAGGAGACACAAATAACCAGCTCCTTTCAATTGCC
>NC_057809.1:563161835-563167816 GCF_018294505.1 Triticum aestivum | reverse complement strand
GCGATCCAACAGTTTTTATCACTGGAATTATGCCAGATGGGATTAACGATACGACTATTGTTCTTATTCCGAAGGTGAAGAATCCTTAGTCTATAAAAGATTTTCGGCCTATCAGTCTGTGTAATATCATTTACAAGATTATTTTCAAATGGCTTGTTAATAGGCTAAGGCCACTGCTGGATGGTATGATCTCTCCTACTCAAAGTGTGTTTATCCCAGGCAGGTTAATTTCTGATAATGCACTTATAGCCTTCGAATGTATGCACTCCCTAAGCACGTTAAAGGATAATAGGGGTGCTTATTGTGCTTATAAGTTAGATCTTGCAAAAGCTTATGATCGAGTGGATTGGAAGTTTTTGGAGAGTATGCCGAGGGCCTTATGGTTTTGCGCCTGTGTGGGTAAATAGGATTATGACATGTGTTACCTCCATAAAATTCTCGGTGTGTTTTAACGGACAACTTTTGGATTCCTTTGTTCCGTACAGAGGGCTCAGGCAAGGGGATCCATTGTCAATGTACTTGTTCCTGTTTGTGGTGGAGGCCCTCTCATTAGTACTTCAGGACGCCTGTGATAAAGGAGTTCTTAAGGATTTCCATTTAAGCAAAAATGGCCCATGTATATCTCATTTGTTATTTGCTGATGATAGCCTTCTATTTTTAAGGGATCCTTTGATCAAGCATTAACCATTAAAAATATTTTGACGGTCTATGAGGAGGGTATTGGGCAGTTATTAAGTCCAAATAAGTGTTCGATTCTGTTTGGGAAGAATTGCAGGTTAGAAGATCAAGTGTCAATCATGGTAGTCCTTAAAATTACTGAAGAGGGTTTTGACGATAAATATCTTGGACTACCAGTGCCTGAAGGAAGAATGAAGGCTGGAAAATTCCAGTATACCAAAAATAAAGCGCTAAAAAGACTCTCAGACTGGAGTGAAAAATATGCATCAAGCGGGCGAAGGAAATTGAGATTAAATCAGTAATCATGCTCTCCTTGTGTATGCAATGGGTATATTTAAATTTCTGGCATCTATTTGTGAAGAGCTAGCGCAACTTATTAGGAATTTCTGGTGGGGGGATGAAGAAAATAGAAGGAAAACATAGTGGCTCGCTTGGGATAAACTAACCAGACCAAAAGGAGAGGGCGGTATGGGTTTTCGTGATCTTAGACTGTTTAATCAAGCTCTCATTGCAAAGCAGGCTTGGTGGATTTTGGTGTTCCCAGAGTCGTTAGTTGCAAGGGTGTTGAAGGCCAAGTATTACCCCCATGGACATCTATTGGAAACTGTGTTTCTATAGTCGACATCGGTTACATGGCAAGGTATCATGCATGGTTTGGATTTGCTTAAATAAGGTGTTATTTGGAGAGTGGTCGATGGAACAAATATTAATATTCGGAGAGATAATTGGCTGCCTAGGAAATCCGGCCTCAAAATTTTGGAAAGGAAGAGCAGAACAAGGATTAAATGGGTGTCTGACTTATTCTTGAGCGGCTCGAGAAACTGGGATCAGAATTTGATAAAACATGTTCTCTATCCTCATGAGGCTGAGGAGATCTTAAAGATGCGTATTCAGTCTTCGGGGGATGGTGATTTTGTTGCGTGGCACTTTGAAAATAATGGGTTGTTTTCTGTTCGAAGCGCGTACAAATTGGCGATGAATCTTAAGGATCGCAAGGAAGATGTGGGCCAATCCAGTGGTGCTGTGGATGGGAAGAGACGGCTTTGGAATATTATTTGGAACACGAATGTCCCACAAAAGATCAGGATTTTTGCCTGGCGAGCGGCTTCAAATAGTTTGGCGGTTCAGGTAAACAGAGTTTCTCACCACCAAACTGACTGTGCTATCTGCTCTATCTGTGGCGTTGAGGAGGCAAATATTTATCATGCTCTTGTGATGTGTCTGAAGGTTCGTGCTCTTCGTTTTGCTATGAGGGATGTGGGGAATATTCCAGAAGAAAAGATCTTAAAACTCCCATGTCCAGATTGGCTCCTTGTTCTTCTGGATCAGCTGAATTCTCATGTCCATGAGCAAGTTTTATTCATTTTCTGGAGAGCTTGGCACTTAAGGAATGATCTTATTTTTCATAAAGGGAGGGAGTATGTCTATTATGCTGCTTTGTTTCTGGAAAGCTATTGGGCATCTTACACTTCCTGTCATTCTAACAAACAGTCGGATTTGAGCAAGAAAGGTAAGAGGGTAGTGGATGTACAAGAGGCCATCGATATTTCAGCAAGGAATCGAGGGACTTGGCAGCCTCCTTCGTTCGAGGTCTTTAAGATTAACGTTGATGCCAGCTTTGTGGAAAGCATGGGCGCTGCTAGCGTGGGGGTTATTGCCAGGGATCATACGGGCCAAGTCATCCTTTCTTCTTGAGATTTTATTGGGCCATGCACGTATGTAGATGAAGCGGAGATTCGTGCATGCCTTGCCGGGCTCTATGTCGGTATCAGTCTCAATAAACCCATTATTATAGAATCTGATAGCTCTTTTGTGGTCTCCTTTCTTGCAAATGATTTTCTTGACAAGTCCCCTTTTGTTGATCTCAAGAGGGAAGCAAGAAGCATTATGAAGCTTGCAAATAATTTCAAGATCGTCAAGATCAATCGCCAGGCAAACATGGTGGTGCATGAGATTGCCAAGTTTAGTTTTGACAATATGTCAGATGATCTTCTTTATTACAGTGTTCCGCCCTGCGTGGTGTATTCTGTAATGAACGATTGTAAGAACTTTTTAAGCTGATTAATATATGGGGTTGTTTTTTTAAAAACAAATCCAAATTTCTGCATATAACGTGCAAACCTTCTATTACACCCGGAGGTCCACCAAGTCCATGTTGGGGATCATTGCAGAAATTAAAAAAATTCTACGCATCACCAAGATCAATCTATGGAGAGACTAGCAACGAGAGAGAGGAGTGCATCTTCATACCCTTGAAGATCGCGAGACGGAAGCGTTACTAGAACACGGATGAAGGAGTCGTACTCGCAGCGATTCAGATCGCGGTTGATTTCGATCTAAGTGTCGAACAACTGCGCCTCCGCGTTCAACACACGTGTAGCACAGGGACGTGTCATCTTCCTTGATCCAGCAAGGGGAAAGGAGGCGTGGTGGTGGAGCTTGCAGTTCTCTGGCAGGGCTTCGCCGGGCTCAACGGAGGAGGAGGGGGTGTTGGAGAGGGGGAGGGTTGCGCCTTGGATGAGGTGTTGCTGCCCTACCTCCTTCCCTCTATTTATAGGGCGAAGGGGGAAGGGGGCCGGCACCTCTATATGAGATCTAGACGGGGTGCGACGGCCAAGGGGAGGGGGCTTGCCCCCCAAGCCAAGGGGGGCGCCCCCCTTAGGGTTTCCCCCAAACCATAGGCGCATGGGCCCTAGGGGGATGGCGCCCAGCCCACTTAGGGGCTGGTTCCCTTCCACATACATCCCATAGGGCCCTTCGGGGCAGGTGGACCTCCCGGTGGACCCCTGGAACCCCTTCGGTGGTTCCGGTACAATACCGGCAAACCCCCGAATACTTCCGGTGACCGTATGATGACTTCCCATATATAAACCTTCACCTCCGGACCATTCCGGAACTCCTCGTGTCGTCCGGGATCTCATCCGGGACTCCAAACAACATTCGGCAACCACATACTATTTCCCATAACAACTCTATCGTCGATGAACCTTAAGTGTGTAGACCCTACGGGATCGGGAACCATGTAGACATGACCGAGACACCTCTCCGGCCAATAACCAATAGCGGGATCTAGATACCCATATTGGTTCCTACATGTTCCACGATGATCTCATTGGATGAACCACGATGTCGGGGATTCAATCAATCCCGTATGCAATTCCCTTTGTCCATCGGTATGCTACTTGCCCGATATTCGGTCGTCGGTATCCCAATACCTAATTCAATCTCGTTATCGGCAAGTCTCTTTACTTGTTACGTAATGCATGATCACGTGACTAACTCCTTAGTCACTCTGAGCTCATTATGATGATGCATTACCGAGTGGCCCCAGAGATACCTCTCCGTCATACGGAGTGACAAATCCTAGTCTCGATTCGTGCCAACCCAACAGACACTTTCGGAGATACCCGCAGTGCACCTTTATAGCCACCCAATTATGTTGTGACATTTGGCACACCCAAAGCATTCCTACAGTACCCGGGAGTTGCACAATCTCATGGTCTAAGGAAAATATACTTGCCATTAAAAAACTTTAGCAGACGAACTACACGATCTTGTGTTATGCTTAGGATTGGGTCTTGTCCATCACATCATTCTCCTAATGATGTGATCCCGTTATCAACGACATCCAATGTCCATGGCCGGGAAACCGTAACCATCTATTGATCAACGAGCTAGTCAACTAGAGCCTCACTAGGAACATGTTGTGGTCTAAGTATTCACATATGTATTACGATTTCCGGATAACACAATTATAGCATGAACAATAGACAATTATCATGAACAAAGAAATATAATAACAACCACTTTATTATTGTCTCTAGGGCATATTTCCAACAGTCTCCCACTTGCACTAGAGTCAATAATCTAGTTACATTGTGATGAATTGAACACCCATAGAGTTTTGGTGTTGATCATGTTTTGCTCGTGGAAGAGGTTTAGTCAACGGATCTACGACATTCAGATCTGTATGCACTTTCCAAATATCTATGTCTCCATCTTGAATATATTCGCGAATGGAGTTGAAGTGACGCTTGATATGCCTTGTCTTCTTGTGAAACCTGGGCTCCTTGGCTAGGGCAATAGCTCCAGTGTTGTCACAGAAGAGAGTCATTGGGCCCGACGCATTGGGAACAACTCCAGGTCGGTGATGAACTCCTTCATCCAGACTGCTTCTTGTGCTGCCTCCGTGGCTGCTAGGTACTCCACTTCACATGTAGATCCCGCCACGACGCTTTGCTTGCAACTGCACTAGCTGACTGCCCCATCATTGAAAACATACACGTATCCAGTTTGTGACTTGGAGTCATCCAGATCTGTGTGGAAGCTAGCATCGACGTAACCCTTTACAACGAGCTCTTCGTCACCTCCATAAACGAGAAACATATCCTTAGTCCTTTTCAGGTACTTCAGGATGTTCTTGACCGCTGTTCAGTGTTTCATGTCGGGATTACTTTGGTACCTTCCTACCAAACTTACGGCGAGGTTCACATCAGGTCTGGTACACAGCATGGCATACATAATAGAACCTATGGCCGAGGCATAGAGGATGACACTCATCTTTTCTCCATCTTCTGCCGTGGTCGGGCATTGAGCCGTGCTCAACCTCACACCTTGCAATATAGGCAAGAACCCCTTCTTGGACTGATCCATATTGAACTTCTTCAATATCTTGTCAAGGTATGTGCTTTGTGAAAGACCAATGAGGTGTCTCGATCTATCTCTATAGATCTTGATGCCTAATATGTAAGCAACTTCTCCAAGGTCCTTCATTGAAAAACACTTATTCAAGTAGGCCTTTATGCTTTCCAAAAAACCTATGTCATTTCCCATCAATAGTATGTCATCCACATATAATATGAGAAATGCTACAGAGCTCTCACTCACTTTCTTGTAAACACATGCTTCTCCATAAGTCTGCCTTGATCATCTCATCAAAGCGACTATTCCAACTCCGATGCAACATCCCAAATTTTCAATTTGGAATGTTATACATTAGATCACCATTGCATATCATATTTTATTGCATTTTGGCTTGATCCTAGAAATTCTACGCAACTCAAGGACCTACGAAGAGAGTTGGGGATTTCGTTATTTTCATATTTGAGTTTTTCTCAAATTTTGAAAAGAGAATCGTTTGATTTTAATTATTTTCTCTTCAAATATTTCTTTTATAAAAATAAAAAATAGAGGATAAAATGACTTCCTTAAAATAAAGAAATATTGGAGATTTAATATTAAAATCAAATAAGATTTTTATTCGGAGTTTTATTGCTATGTTATTTGAATTAGGAAAAAATACG
>NC_057809.1:563105207-563161074 GCF_018294505.1 Triticum aestivum | reverse complement strand
AAGCTTGTTTCTTTCACAGTTTGAGTTTCGTTGCTTCGTTTGATTTGATTCTTTTTGCAAACCAGAGTTCTTAAGTTGAACTTTCTGGTTAGATCTTCTTATTCGATTTTTACCCGTGCCCCTTGCTTGATTGCTTATCGTATGCTTGTTTGATTGCAATAGAGTACCCAGAGTGCGAAGCGTGCTACTACGAGTCTCTAGGTTTCACGGATCATCAGCAAGGCAAGTAACACTTTGATCATACCTCTTTACTACCCAGTTTTATTGCATTAGATCATCCCTTAAACAATTGCATGGTTAGGATCTGAATAAATTGTGGGTTAGGAAGTAGATGAGGTAGTACCTATTCACCTGTTTTATTATCAAACCTTGGGAGTTACTTCTACATTGCTTATATGTCTATGGTATGCTAGTAGACGTGGTTTGGGTTTGAGTGTATCCATGATAGATGTGAGTTGTTAATTTAATGGTTAACTTAAGGTGGCAACTTTAATACACATCTGGGTGGATTGAGGCACCTGGGGAACCCAGTGATTGCCTGTATTTTTGGAAATCCTGGGGTACCGTGTCATTCTCCTATGGACTGCTACCCAGGCTCAAATGGATCATAAGATTATTCATGCTGGAAACTTCCATGTGCAGCCACATGCCATTATGGGCTCTGGCATAGTTGAGTAAGTTGTGGGAAGCCTTTCCATGATAGGCTAGTAGATGTAGGGGATTGTAGGTGTACCGGCCTATCTATCGGTTAAGGGGACCTCTTCGGAAAGACTGTGTCTCGGTCATCTGTTTCTCAAACATCTTGTAGTGCAAGAAATCCAACGGAGGAGATCAAGTCTTGTGGGGCAAAGTGCACAAATCTCTGCAGAGTGTACAAATTAATCATGGTTAGTCGTGTCCCCGGTTATGGACATCTTGAGTATCTAGTTCTTGGATTATCTTGTGGATCTCATCACTCTTAAATATAATTTGATTGGGTTATTAATTAATTTTAATTGGGATTGAGATGGGGTTTACCATTCTGAATGTTTTCAACCAACTTTGTAGTTAAATAAAATATATTCCTTTGCAGTAGGGAAAATTGGCTTTTCGCAAAACCTATTAACCATACAGCCTCCACCAGCCATATATACATGTAGTGATAGCTTTACATATTACTCTCTTGTGTTACATTGCCAGCATATTCCATGTGCTGACCCGTTTTCAGGCTGCAACGTATTATGTTGCAGACTTTTCAGACGACGAGTAAGGTGCCTTAGGTCGTGGTCTTTCACTCAGTGATGCCGTTGGAGTTGATGGACTCACTTTATCTTCCAAGCCTTCCGCTGTTATCGTATTAGATGGCCTTAAGCCATATTTATTGTAATAAGTTCTCTTTTGAGACATTCGATGTAATAAGTGTGCGATTGCTACTCTGTTATAAATCCACAAGTACTGTGCGTGTCAGCATTACCGATCCAGGGATGATACTGATGCACAGAGATCAGACTGTTTGAGATCTGGTCGCTACAAGATGGTATCAGAGCACATGCTGACTGTAGGACACGACCACTAAGCTAAAGCCCTAGATCACTACTCTCTCCTTATTTCTGACTCCTCTCCATTTTCTTTAGGATGGCGGACGCAAGGAACAAGTTTGCACAGCCGGATGAAGAAGCACCTTTTGGACGACACTTGAAGGAAGTCACTAAGTACCTGAACATTGGAATACCAAGCTTCACCGGGACCTACAACGCCACTTTACCAGAAGAGGAGCGCTGGATGATTCAAGTTCAAGTTCCAGGAAGGACATTCACGCCAGTCACTAAGCCCATAGAGTTTTCCTTTGATGCACCAACCTGGAGTCTAGGAAAGAGTATGGCAGCCCACATCACCATGGGACGCATTGGAGAAGTTTACCATAAGGAGCTTAAGGATACTATCTACCGGATTTGTGGGCGCCGAGATGAGCAATGGGAGATTATCAGCACCAGGAAGGATAGATCCATTGCAGCTTTCATCCACGAGTTAAACCAGCATATTCGCCGCCAGGAGAATCAGATGTGCGCAGGTATGATCGATCTGAAGAAGGCAATGACAAGCATCATGGAGCTTGAAGAAGAACTCAATGCTACTCGCGAAGATTATGAGGAGGAAATCGTCGTACTAGTGGAGAAGAATGACGACCTGACAAGGAAGCTAGGAGTATTCATGGGAGACCTGATACGTCTCCGTCGTATCTACTTTTCCAAACACTTTTGCCCTTGTTTTGGACTCTAACTTGCATGATTTGAATGGAACTAACCCGGACTGACGTTGTTTTCAGCAGAATTACCATGGTGTTATTTATGTGCAGAAACAAATGTTCTCGGAATGACCTGAAACTTCACGGAACATCTTTTTGGAAATAATAAAAAAATCCTTGCAAAAGATGAAGACCAGGGGGGCCACACCCTAGCCACGAGGGTGGGGGCGCACCTGCCCCCCTAGGGCGCGCCCCCTACCTCGTGGGCCCCCTGGAGCTCCTCCGACCTCAACTCCAACTCTATATATTTGCTTTCGGGGAGAAAAAATAAAGAAGAAGGATTCATCGAGTTTTACGATACGGAGCCGCCGCCAAGCCCTAAAACCTCTCGGGAGGGCTGATCTGGAGTCCGTCGCCATCGTCATAATCAACCATCCTCCATCACCAATTTCATGATGCTCACCGTCATGCGTGAGTAATTCCATCGTAGGCTTGCTGGACGGTGATGGGTTGGATGAGATTTATCATGTAATCGAGTTAGTTTTGTTAGGGTTTGATCCCTAGTATCCACTATGTTCTGAGATTGATGTTTCTATGACTTTGCCATGCTTAATGCTTGTCACTGGGGCCCGAGTGCCATGATTTCAGATCTGAACCTATTATGTTTTCATCAATATATGAGAGTTCTTGATCCTATCTTGCAAGTCAATAGTCACCTATTATGTGTTATGATCCGTTAACCCCGAAGTGACAATAACCGGGATACTTACCGGTGATGACCATAGTTTGAGGAGCTCATGTATTCACTATGTGTTAATGCTTTGGTCCGGTACTCTATTAAAAGGAGGCCTTAATATCCCTTAGTTTCCGCTAGGACTCCGCTGCCACGGGAGCGTAGGACAAAAGATGTCATGCAAGTTCTTTTCCATAAGCATGTATGACTATATTCGGAATACATGCCTACATTACATTGATGAATTGGAGCTAGTTCTGTGTCACCCTAGGTTATGACTGTTACATGATGAACCGCATCCGGCATAATTCTCTATCACTGATCCATTGCCTACGAGCTTTCCATATATTGTCCTTCGCTTATTTACTTTTCCGTTGCTATTGCTATCATCACTACAAAATACCAAAAACATTACTTTTGTTATCATTACCTTTTGCTACCGCTACCACTACTATCATATTACTTTGCTACTAAACACTTTGCTGCAGATATTAAGTTTCTAGGTGTGGTTGAATTGACAACTCAGCTGCTAATACTTAAGAATATTCTTTGGCTCCTCTTGTGTCGAATTAATAAATTTGGGGTGAATACTCTACCCTCGAAAATGGTTGCGATCCCCTATACTTGTGGGTTATCAAGACTATTTTCTGGCGCCGTTGACGGGGAGCATAGCTCTATTCTTTGAGTCACTTGGGATTTATATCTGCTTATCATTATGAAGAACTTGAGAGATCCAAAAACCAAGATTTATCCCTCAACTACGAGGGGAGGTAAGGAACTGTCATCTAGCTCTGCACTTGATTCACCTTCTGTTTTGAGTAAGCTTGCGACACCTAAACCTGCTTCTGCTATCGTTCTAATATGTCGCATGTTATTGATGATGCCATTTCTGTTATGCATGATACTTATGATGAAACTACTTCTATGCTTGATACTACTGTGCCACTTGGTGAATTTCTTGATGAACAACTTGCTAGGGTTAGAGAGAATGAAAATATTGAAACTGATAATATTGATGAAAGTGATGATGAAGACTCTCCCCCTAATAAATATGAATCACCTGTTATTCTTGAGGGTTATGTTTTTGAAAAAGAAGCTGCTTTAGCTATTTTAGCTTGCAAAGATAGGTAGGAGCTCAAGAGGTTATTAGCTAAATGGAAGCAGCAATCTCTTAATGCTAGAATGAAACCTGACCCTACTTTTGCTACTTCACCTATCTGTGTTACTGATAAGGATTATGAATTCTCTGTTAATCCTGTTATAATTACTTCGGTTGAATCTGATCCTTTCCATGACTATGAATCTAAAACTGTTGTAGCACATCTTACTAAATTAAATGATATAGCTACCCTGTTCACTAATGATGAGAGAACTCGTTACTTTTATATCCTTAACATATTTCTGTTCTCACTAAAGGGTGATGCTAAGATATGGTTTAATTCTCTTAATCCTGGTTGTGTGCGTAGTCCCCAGGATATGATTTATTACTTCTCTGCTAAATATTTCCCTGCTCATAAGAAACAAGCTGCCTTAAGGGATATACATAATTTTGTGCAAATTGAAGAAGAGAGTCTCCCACAAGCTTGGGGGAGGCTTCTCAAGTTACTTAATGCTTTTCCTGATCATCCTCTTAAGAAAAATGAAATACTTGATATCTTTTATAATGGGCTAACCGATGCTTCCAGAGATTACCTGGATAGTTGTGCGGGTTCTGTTTTCATGGACAGAACACCGGATGAAGCTGAAATTCTATTGAATAATATGTTGACAAATGAAAATAATTGGACACTTCCTAAGCCTATTCCTAAACCAACTCCAAAGAAAAGAGGTGTTCTATTTCTCAGTCCTAAAGATATGCACGAGGCAAAGAAATCTATGAAAGAAAAAGGTATTAAATCTGAAGATGTTAAGAATTTACCTCCTATTGAAGAAATACATGGTCTTAATTTACCGCCTGTTGAAGAAACATATGATCTTAATCCTTCACCTATTGAAGAAACTCATGGTCTTGATAACCCGACACAGATAGTAAAGGTAAATTCTCTCTATAGATATGATAAAGTTGAAATCCCATTTACTAAGTTTGCTAGCCCATGCTTAGATGAGTTTGATAAATTTATGGTTAAGCAAGAAGACTTTAATGCTTATTTTGGTAGACAATTGAAATACAATTGAAATATGCTTGAACACTTGGCTGATTATATGGCTAATGTCAAAGGTGAACTTAAACTTATTAGTAAACATGCTTCTATGGTTACCACTCAATTAGAACAAGTACTTAAGGCTCAAAATGATTTGCTCAATGAATTGAATAGTAAGAATAATGATTATGCTATTAGAGTGGCTACTAGAACTGGTAGAATGACTTAGGAACCTCTGTATCCTGAAGGCCACCCTAAGAGAATTGAGCAAGATTCTCAGAAAAATAATATAGATGCACCTAGTCCTTATAAAAGGAAGAAAAAGAAAAATGATAGGACTTTGCATGCTTCTAGTGAACCTATTGTTGAAACACCTGAGAATCCAAATGATATTTCTATTTCTGATGCTGAAACACAATCTGGTAATGAACCTGAAACTAGTGATAATGTTAATGATAATGTTCATGATGATGCCCAACCTAGCAATGATAATGATATAGAAATTGAACCTGCTGTTGATCTTGATAACCCACAATCAAATAATCAAAGTCATGATAAGAAAGACTTTGTTGCTAGGAAACACGGAAAGGAAAGAGAGCCTTGGGTTCAGAAACCCTTGCCTTTTCGTCCCAAACCATCCAAGAAAAAGGATGATGAGGATTTTGAGCGCTTTGCTGAAATGATTAGACCTATCTTTTTGCGTATGCGATTAACTGATATGCTTAAAATGAATCCTTATGCTAAGTACATGAAAGATATTCTTACTAATAAAAGAAAGATACTGGAAGCTGAAATTTCCACCATGCTTGCTAATTATACTTTTAAAGTTGGAATACCTAAGAAACTAGGAGATCCCGGAGTACCAACTATACCATGCTCCATTAAAAGAAATTATGTTAAAACTGCTTTATGTGATTTTGGAGCCGGTGTTAGTGTTATGCCTCTCTCTTTATATCGTAGACTTGATTTGAATAATTGACACCTACTAAAATATATTTGCAAATGGCTGATAAATCAACTGCTATACCTGTCGGTATTTGTGAGGATGTGCCTGTTGTAGCTGCAAACGTTACTATTTTAACGGACTTTGTTATTCTTGATATTCCCAAGGACGATAGTATGTCTATTATTCTTGGAAGACCCTTTTTGAATACTGTAGGGGCTGTTATTGATTGCACTAAAGGCAATGTCACTTTTCATGTTAATGGTAATGAGCACGATACACTTTCCGAGGAAACAACCTCAAGTTCATAGTATCAACTCTATTGGAAAAATTCCATCGATTATTATTGGAGGTTTTGAATTTCCTCTACCTACTGTCAAAAAGAATTATGATATTCTTATTATTGGGGATGTGCATATCCCCGTTGAGGTAAGATAGTGTTATTCGAAATTTCTCCGGTTCCATGTTATTCGGAATGAGTTTGTTAACAAGACCTGATCAACCTTGTTAGTGGATTCCTTTTGATGAGCATGAGATGGATGAAACTAGAAGGCACAACCTTCTGTACCCTCTTTCTACTTTCTGTTATTTATATTAAATAAAATAAAAATAATATTTTGTGTCTGTTATCTGAATTATCCGTGCAATATAAAAATACCCCGAAAATAAAAGTTCTCCAAATGCCCTGAAATTTAAATATGATATTTTAGAATATTTGAGAATATTTGGCACCGAGAACATAACAGGGGGCATCCACCTGGCCACGAGGGTGAAGGGCGCGCCCCCCTGCCTCGTGGGCCCACGGTGGCCCTCCTCCACTTATCTGTGCACCCACACACTTCTTCCTCTCACAAACACAAATATCCAGCTCAAGCACGAGTTCTAGCTCATTTTGCTGTGATTTTCGATCTCCTTGCTCAAAGCACCTCTCACAAAACTGCTTGGGGAGATTGTTCCTTGGTATGTGACTCTTCCATTGGTCCAATTAGTTTTTGTTCTAGTGCTTTATTCATTGCAAATTTGTGCTGCCTAGGTGACCCTATTCTTGAGCTTGCATGTCAAATTTATATGGTCCCAAGTAGTTCTAATGCATGATATAGGCTCTAGGCACTTGTAGGAGTTGTTGCTATCAACTTTGTTGAGCTTGGTTCACTTTTATTTGAAGTTACTACAAATTTCAGAATTTTTCAGAAAATAATGAAGAGATTTTTGAGGGGCTCATCGAGCCGAAGCTCGAAGGAAAAGCAAAATGAAAAAGCAAAGAGGCCCAAATATAATCTGCCTCGCACCGCGGAGGTTCGGCCATGTGAATGGCCCTCCGATGATTTCTTGAGAGCAGCCGGGATTTATGATGATTTTTATGAATTGGCTGAGAATGCAGGCCTCACCGCCTTCCTCCACGACCAACGCGCACAGTATCTCTTACTCACCGGTATCTTTGTGCAAAACTTTCATTTCCATGCTAGGAGCTCACCACCTACGGTGGAGTTTTATTTATATGATGAGCATAAGGAGATGTCACTTTATGGTTTTTGTCGGGTTTGTTTGATCCCTTTCGAGGGCACGATTGAGGAACCACATCATGGTGATGTGGATGGGTTTATTGATACCATCACTGCAGGGGAAACTAGGAAGGTTTCTACTGCACGAATCACTAGCATACATTTTCCTGTTTTACGCTACTTTGCAATATTCGCTAGTCATTGCTTAATTGGTCGCGGAAACTGTGGAAATCTTAGTGTTCCTGATATTATTATTTTGTTCCACGGTTTATTCTCTGATAACTCTGTTAGTATGGGCAGTATTATTGCTAAACGGTTAAGTCTGAACCGTACAAAGGGCCCCATCTTTGGAGGCATCTAATATAGTAATAATAGTACTATATTAAATCTTTCCCTAATAATAAAGCACGGATTGACTCTTTGGGTTCACCGTCACAATACGCTTCTTTCCGTGAATTTACGCTTTCAGTTTTTTCCGTTAGTTTTGATCGACAGTCCGTCCAATTACTGCGAGGCGGTACTAAAAACTTTGTCCATCCAATTGGTCCATGTCCACATTCTCTTATTGGGCCTGCACGCATGTTTCGGCCTGCATGCACGCTTCTGTATCTGTACCTTACCTGATTTTTTTGACAAAAAGACTGTAAGGGAACCCCCTACAGTATAATTGGTGCAACAAACCCAAATTGCAAGTACCATGCCTTGAACCTGGGTGGGTGGGAAGGCATCAGCCCCTTCACACCACTAGGCTATGCCTTAGTCTGCACCTTACCTGATTTTCACACATGTACTCGGAGTAATCCCACCTCAATTGCTTACATGAAAGTCTACCAGTTTATATACCTAGGAAAATTGCATATCAACAACGAGCCTCTTGAATCAACAAACACAGAATGAGAACGAAGGGAAATTGTACAACAAAACGGTAGTCCGGCGCTCGCCGGGGTGAGGAAGCGGAGGCGCAGCGCGCAGATGCCTGCGACGCAACCTTTTCCACACGCAGCACATGGGACAAAGGGCGGAGGAGGATGGAGGCGGAATGCTGAGGTCGGGCTGTGGACTCGGAGTGGAGGAGCCACGGAGAGGCCCGGGAGCCACCACGGCAGCCACGAGAGCGAGATGGGCCTGGCCATGCTCGGTGGTCGTTAGCCGACTTCGTGTTTCTCTGTTGATGATCCCTGACCACCTGCTACTCGGGGTCGGCTACATGCGGTTATCTCAGTTTGCTTGGTAGTTTCATTCTTGCTTAAGATTAGACCTAGCCGTGTAGATGCAGATGGACATTGGAGGTACAGTGTTGGCACTGACGACTTGGATAAAAATATTTTTGTATGCACTCCGAGTGGGTCAGTCTATATACACATAAATTTTCACATTCAGTTTCCTTCAGTTAGACGACAGCAAGGAGATAATGCACTCCTTTTTTCTAAAAAATATCATAAGGGACTTCTTTTGGAAGAATGACGAGCCATGTTGGCCGTAGTTGGAGTGAAAGAATTACAACTTTTTTGTGCCAAATAATCAAATATAGCACTGGCTCAGAAAAAAACCAAAACCATGAGAAATGTTGTTGTTGGATGCCAGTGCGCATCATATATCCTCTTGGCCATGCCGGTCATAACAGCAACAACTTTCTTCAGGCTGGTGATGCTCATATTGTTAATCATTCTCACAGTGGTGCCTAAGACAAAAACTCCTAAGGCAGTTTGGTAATTTATGATGTTATTACACTGGAGCACATTTAATGACAGACCCGGTAAAGAAGAATAGAACGTAAGTGTGTGCCATATTTTTTTCCCGTTGCAACGCACGGGCCCTTTTGCTAGTATATATAATGTGGTTATAAGGGAAAACATAAATTGGACACAACATTACTTTTATAAGAGTCCTGCGTTTTATACCCCACAGTAGGCATACTAACAAGTTCACACACAAATACAACAGAAAAGGTAAACATTCATATCACACTCAGGTTCACAGGACACGTTCATATTCATAGCTAACATTCACTATCAACAACTCAAAAGATTCATATATACACAAGCTCAGCATATCTATGCATCCAAATGATTGATAGATCACACGACAATTTTCATACATAATTCACAAAAAGATTCAGATATACACATGTTCAGTATGTTTATGCATCCAAATGATTGAGATCACAGCCAATATGATCCATGGACGAACTTTAATTACCTAGGGTACAGACTGGTAAATGGTGTTCAATCGGAGGTACTTCTTGCTAAAATTAGTTCTTGTACGAGTAAGCTTTCGAGTACATAAGAGGCAGCATAGACAATCTGAACTTTGCTTGTAGGTTTATCCTCAAATAGTGGCCTCGTGCCGAGGGAGGTTTGAGAAACTTGGCCACTACTTTCATCCAACTAGTTTACCGGCTCATCTTGGTCCTGTATCTCGCCAAAATTCTACATTGTAGACGAGAAAGGAGGCGGTTGAGAAAATGAACCACCCAAATTTTTTGTGCAGTTCAACTGAAATGGAGCATACTTGACGTGCAGACTGATTAATTGCCAGATGAATATACTCGTCAACCAACTTGTCTGGAATCTTTAGACTCCATGCCATATAGTTCGCTACCATATGTGCCGATAACAAAAAGGCACAAGTTGGGACCAAAGACTGGACTGCATTTTTCTAGGCTATGCACCAAGCAATATTTTTGGCATTCACTCTCCTAATACTTGGAGTTTCACAATTGGTTGACGCCGGTTGATACTTGAATGAATATAGGCACTTGTTATCAACATCGATGCTTGTCTGAGTGAACTTTGGAGTACATAGCAGCAGCATAAGTACCTGTCCATCTGATCATTTTGTGCAGTTCTACTAAAATCACCCGATGTAATGATTTGCCTACGAGTTCAGGCTCCAAATTACTCCTTTATGAAATCGACAAACAGTAGCACAATACCAAATTACCAATACATATGACAGGCACAATAATCAGGATAAAGACCAGTACCAACCTGTGTGAGGTAGCATATCAATTACTATTTCCTTTGACTGGAAGCCGAGATAAGCCCAGCGACTGATAGCAAAGGAAGAAAGCAAGCGCAGATTAGCGACTGACAGGAAAGGACGGAAGCTGTCGAGGCAATGAAGCACCCAAAGTTTTTGTGCAGTTCCACCAAAATCGAGCATCCCTGTTGGCACATATATTGAGAGAGTGAGATTACTGCAATAGTGGGACTAGTTGATGAAACATACACTAACAAATAGAAGCACCCTCATTATCTTAATGGGTAAAGTTAGCAACATAGTAGTCTTGCTTAAAGAGAGTCATTAGTTTATTTAATCAGTGCCAATTAGCTCAACACAACACTCAAAGCATTGCCATTTATCATAGGTTGCAAAACTTTAATGTGCAAAGATAAAGGAGTTTCTCATGACAGTAGCACGATACAAATAGAGATGATAGCAAACTAATATGGATGAAGGCCTTAGGCCCGTACCAACCTGAGAAAAAAAGCTTATTCATGTAGTCCCATAAGAGATGATAAAGCACTCACTGGAATCAGACAATAGTATATATTTTTGTGCACTTCAAATGTATGGTTGAAATCACTCTTGTTTACCAATGCTGAGATTATATCAAAAGATTATCAAGAACTTCGAGCAGAGTTAAAGCATTGGCTGGGATACAGTTCATTATATTGTCTTGTGTAGTTCCACTAAAATGTATGATTGGCATAACATGATCCCTGTTTGCACAAGTAGGAACAAGGTGAAACCTTCATTAGCTTAGTGAGAAAGGATAGGAAGACATTAGCATATTACTCAAACAGTAGCATCAAATTCATGATGGACAATTCGCAAAACATTGCCTCATTGAACCAATGGCAATAAATTGACACGCAAAAAAATAACACTATTATGTCACGACACTAATAATATTCCCTCCCTGCTCCACCATATGATTCACCTCCATAGACAAACATACACACGTACATGATTCAACATAGGGTCCTACTAAAGATTTGTTTAACTCCAACAGGAAAATTAGGCAGTAATAAATTAGTGGTACTTAAGTACTCCTAATTAATTAAGTGAGACAACAGAAGTGGAAGGGCTCCCTGGAGGATCGTCTCACATGTAAGGTAGTCATTGTCGGAGCCCTTGAATAGCCTCGACTGAGGCCTCTTGCTTCAGCAAGTTCGCCTTGGCACTGTTTATTATTCTTCTTCTTCCTCTTCATGCTCTGTTTCTCTTTCTCCTCGCCAGTTGGTGAAACCAAGTACATGATTGGCCTTCTAATTTAGAATTGGTTTTGTCCGTGAGGGAGTACAAGTGTACTAGTAAAAAACAACATTATTTTCTCATGGCAGTCGGAAAATAGAGATGAACACATGCATTAAATATCATTCTTACCTAAAGGAAGGTTATGGCGCATATATGGATGATGAGGATTGGAACACAGATCTCCCTTTGTGCAGTTCCACCAAAATGAACCAACTGTTCCATTCTGACATTCCAGTTAAACAACACAAAAGTCACTTCTTTTAAGAAGAGTTTTGTGTAGTGCACCAAAAGGTCACAACAGCAACCAGGTGAATTGGATATCCCTGTTTGCACAAAAAGGCACAGAGGAAACAGTGAGAGTCTCAAACAATTACAGGCAAAAACATTTGGCTAAACTTGTCATGGCTTATAACAGTGGCATGGCTTCATTTTTACCAGGGACATTAGATTAAGAACAGCTAAGGCTGCGTTCGGTTCACAGGTTTGGTGTAGGATTTTCGTAGGAACACAATTCCTATGGTATTCTTTCCCTTCCAACCGTTCGGAACACGGGAAAGGTGAATAGTGTTTCATAGGAAAGCTGGTCTGGTAATACTGATTCCATAGGATTAGAAACATCCACGCGCTGCTCATTTTTTGGGCGGAAGCCCGAGGCAGGCGCTCGCCGCCATGCGTTAGACAGGTTGCTGTGCTGTGTTGCCGGAATAAAAAAAACAACCTATGTGTGGTACGTGAGGTGAGGACAAGAGCAGTCACTGTGCAGCTAAATAAACAAATAGCATCTCATACTGCCAAGCAGGCTACTCTAAAAAACAAATCTGTACATTTCGTAGTCCATCCGAACACATTCTCTTGAGAGTTTCCTCCGGTTCGCTATTCCATAGTGTTATACCTACATTCCTTTCCTATTCCTCTATTTTCATCAAGACCTATGTTTTTTGCCCCTTTATTCCGAACGGAACCTAAATATTTGGTATAAGGGCATGGGACAGTGGGTGCACCAGCAGTCCAGCACCATGTACGTAAACAGGGGCATAAAGTGGTGATTCATAGTTTGTTGCCCCAAGAAACAAACATCCAAGAAACATATCTGGGTTGGTCCCATTTTTGTTCACTCTAGCCACCTACTCCTATGTGTGGATAGCAAATCTAGTCCTGGTCATACCACTGTGTACAGCGTTACCCCTATATTTCCCTTTTCGACCAAGAGGCCGGTTGGATGACCAGTCTGTACTACTTTCACCCCCTTTCCTTCCTGTTTGTACCAAGTCCGATGTACATACTAAATTCCCCCACCCCCACTTTATTTCTTGTTTGAACCAAGTACTCCCTCCGGCCGGAATTACTTGTCATCAAAATGGATGTGTCTAGAACTAAAATACATCTAGATACATCCATTTCAATGACAAGTATTTTCGGACGGAGGGAGTACAAGATTCGACTCCATGAAGTAGCTTTACCTCTAACAATAGAAGAAAAAAATGTGACGTTGGACCATCCGATTGAGAGGGGCTGAGAGGTAGAAAATGATGCACATGCAGCAACGTAGCGAGCTGGGGAAGTAGAGCTAAGGTGGTTTCGAACGAAGATATACCGGAAGGTCGTCGGGATGTGGATAGGTGGGCGGCGGGAGGCTGGATCCGCCCACAGGCAACGACGAAGGGATTGGAGGACCTCCCGTGCCAGCGCTCGGCCAGAGATAACGGTGCGGCCGGCAGTGGGTCTCCTCCCTCGCTGTCGACGACGGCCTAAACGCTGCCCCTCCTCCCCTTCACCGGCGGAGGGGGATACGTCTGAATCTGTAACTAGCGGTGAGGATAGAAAGCCAGTGTTTTTTGAAGGGAGAAAGACAGTGTTACTACCCCTATCTTGTTTAGATCTGGAGAGGATGAGAGTGTGTGAATAGAGAAACCCTAGCAAGCAAGCACGGAGGCTCTGGCCTATATATACGTAGTGGGGTAGTTTTCCTTTTTCACTCCATCAAAACAACCGTTTAAAATTGTGTACTACTACATGCCAGGTCACGGTGTTTTTTAGTTGTTGATTGTTCTTTTAGATAGCTACCCGCTTGTTCCAAGTGGTGTTACGGTGTGCCAGGTCGCACTTTGTATCGTTCAAGTCTGGTACTACAAGTCCCTCCATTAAATGAACAACCACCCCCTCGTAAAAATTGTGAACAAGCCCACGGCTAAAATTAGCGGAAACGTGGGTTACCCCAACATGCATTATTATTTATATTTTCTACTCCCTTCATTCCTAAATATAAGTCTTTTTTATTAGCCACACCTAAGACAAGATTTTTTTTATTAGCAGTGAACCCCACATGTCATAGACACAAAAATTGTGGCAAGATTCCCTTAGGCAAGACAAAGTGTGTCTAACAATTTGAGCAACTCAGGTTAGGCAAGTGTGGCAAGTGTGGGAAAAATAATGTGGCAACATAAGACAAACATAGTCACAATCCAAATAGCCCCGTAATTTTTTGTGACATGCATGAAAATTTGGTTAGTTAAATTTATAGTCAAAATTTGGCAAGGTGCATCAAATCAACACATGCAAGTATCAAAAGGAAAGTCACGGCATGCATGCATGTGTTGTACTCCCTCGTTTCCAAATATAAGTCTTTTTAGAGATTGCAACAAGTGACTACATACAAAGCAGAATATGTCTACTCCTACATACAAAGTAGCCCATTTGAAATGTGTAAAAAGACTTATATCGAGTGCAGTGCTTTGATGTGTCGCGTCAACTCGTACAAGACCGAGAAATTTGATTACTACAACGCCCTCTCCCTCACGGACTGAGCTCTGGTGCCTTAACTGCACCTGCCTTTGGCTGCATGACAGGAGGGCCAACCACCTGTTGGGCCCACCTGTCATAGACGCAAAGGCGGGAGCAGTAAGTAGAAGCTTTCGCTACACGCTATGCCTCCCGCACGAGGTGGACGGACATGCAGCAATGGATTCGATACTGTAGAAGTAGGAGTAACATCATTGTTCGTCTTCTCAAAGAGGTGAAGAGCCAAGCGCAACCCGAACGTGGCAGTTGCAAACGCTCGCGTGGTGCGGTTCCTTGGAGTACTAGCCAGGCTCTTGCATGAGACAAAATTGCTATTGTTTAACAATTAAACTCCATTATCCATTGGTTGATACTCATTCTGCATAGGTCCACGCGCTTAGCACCGTTTCCTCCTGGGGTCACCAATGTTTATTTGCTAATTAATAGCATTGCATGCAATGAACTAGCCATTGCAAGTCATTAAAAGCATGCACACCTCTCATCTCTTATTGGTTGATATGTCAAGAAACAAGAAACAAGGTAGAAGTTAATGCACTGCGCCTAAGTGTTTTGGGACTATTTGGTCTTCGTAAGATGACTTACACACCTAGACGGAGGGAGTAGTATATCCCTGTAAACCGGAAAGGAGTATTTGCCTTTCTAGAGATTTCAACAAGTGACTAGACTACACCGTGTGCAGTACTCCCCTCCCTTTCGGTTTATAGGGCTCAAATCTCAAGTCTCATGAACCAAGGCATTTTGCGATTGGAGGAATGTATCTCGTACTTTACAAAACTACCCTAATTAAACTCGTGCATTAATTATGTAGTTCTCTCATTTTCCACTTCGCCTTGGTCGTGGTGCACATGCGGGACATTTCAAAGCATCCGGGCCCATGTGCCATCCACCAAATCACAGCGAGGTGCTACAGTCGAGACTCACCTGTCACCCCGGTGTGGCCGTCATGACCCGTCATATCACAAAACCCACACCTTTACCAGCAGTGGTAAGGTGGCCTCCAAGTTGGACTAGACGAAGCAACCATCATTTCACTGGAACGCTCGTTCAAGCCCTTTCTTCCCTTTCTTGAAGAAAACCTCACTCCAGGCTACTCACTTCTGCCATTTTTCTTCTGTACCGATGAAGGAAAGGTGGGCGAATCAATTATGCTGCTATATTTTCATTCCAAGAATCTTCTTTTTGCGAAGCACCGACCGATTCTCACATCCTATTCTTTTCCCGTTTTCATTGCGATTGTGGTTTCCTTTCGATTGCTTTTTGTTTGTCAGTTCATTGATGGATCCTGGAGCACTAGGCAAAGAGTTGTCGGCGGACAACCCACTGGAGACAGCGATCTCCAGGAAGCGAGCACCGACCAACGAGTTGACCATGTTGGCGGGCCAACCCATGGAGACGAATAACTCTAAGAAACAAGCACTGGCCAAAGAGTTGAGGACGTTGGCGGACGAACTCCTCAAAGAAAGTTGGAAGAACAGCAAGGGCCCCACCGTGCCTACCCCAAGAATTCTGATTGCCACCTATGTGAGGCTCAAGACCGATTTTGAGGAGATAGTCGTCGTTGAGAAGCAGTATTCCCTTGGCAAGGTGATGGCCCCCATCGAGGACGAGGAGATGGCCCCCGGTGAGCTGCACAAGGTAAAAAATAATGGCTTATTACCATAGTTGTGGTTTTTGATTATTTGCAATGTTCTTGCTAATCTGTTAGGGTTGTGCAGGTGCCGGTGGATGTCCTTGATGATTCCGATGTCGTGGCCCGTCCTGTTGGCATCGCCCCGGAGATCGATTCCGATGCTGCTGTCCATCCTGTGGACATCGCCCCAGAGATCGATTCCGATGTCGCGGTCAGTCCTGTGGACATCGCCCAGAAATCGATTCCCATGCCGCTGTCCGTGCTGTGGTCATTGCCTAAGAGATCAATGACAAGAAATAGTTGGTTGCGCTAATCCTTCAGGGTAGTTTGCATTGCCCTGTGTTTAGTTACCAGAGCGATGCGTGTTATCAAACCATCTTAGGGCTAGTGCACTGTCTTGTGTGGGCGGATCTTGCTACTTTTGTTTGATAGTGAATCATGCGATGAATCATGCGAACCCTCTCCGAGTTATGGAACCAGATGTATCCTCACCAGCTTTTGATGTAATATATGGCATGCTTAGATGTAAGTTTGAACTGTTTATCATATCAGCAGGGCTTGTTTGATGATTCTTGGTATTAGTAGGCTAGCTACTGTGCGAGCTATAGTACTTGCAAAACACTCACCGAAGAGAAACGTTGGGGCTTATGAGCTCATGGTACGCTTATACTTATCCCTCGTCAATCGACCAATAGCCCTAGCTCCTAAAATTGTAGGCTTAGCGATCGACCAGACAATAGTCGACATACATTCTGGCCTCATTTGGTTCATAGGGTAGGAAAATCGTAGCAAAAGTACAGAGAATGTGCAACACAAAATCATAGCAGTGCAGAGACGTACTCCCTCCGTTCCAAAATAGATGACCTAGGCGGGCTAGTTTGGCCTAGTGGGTTTCAGTGATATGACGTGGTACAGTGTCGTCCAGTCTTCGCGTGTGGTAGCAGTATTGCGGGTACAGTAAGTTTTCTTGAAGAAGCGTCAACAAAGTCATGATGGTTCCTTCGTCCGAACAACTTACAGTGGGAAAGGTTGGGCCTGTAATACGACCGGGGTAGACCAGGATAATTTTGTGCATGGCAGGTGGACCAGGATGGTCGACGTCCCACATGTCGGTGAATGAAAGTATTCTTTTCGATATAGAGGACGAGAAACGAGTATTCATTGTTTATTTTTGATGAAAGCTATTGTCTCCACTGTTACGACGGAGGAGTGTGAAACACGGCAGCCTAGTGAACTTGGCATGTGCACCACTCCCTCCTTCCTCGTGTAATGCCCAGGTTACAGCTTTTTCTCACTTTCTCTCTATCTATTTCCTCTCAAATGTTTTTTACCTTTATGTTTTTAAGACACAATTATTTTTTATACCTTTTTTAGAATTATTTTTTATACCTAGGAGCACGTGTAGAGACGGGCTCTTGTAGAGCCCACTCCTTGACTTTGTCAATGCCTCTCTCTCCTCCACATAAGGAGTATTACTTGCTATGCATGCATGCGACGGGCACTGGCGTCTTGAGGGGCCAGGGTGGTGAGAGCGGGCTCCGGAAGCGGTCCGAACTCCAGCATGGCCCACCTCACATTATCACCATATATTTCTTGGAGTCCGTGTGTGGCGGGCGGGCGATCTCTTCTCCCTTCCCTGTTTCTCTCTTCTCAGCCGACGCCCGCCGAGCGATTAGATTTCGGCTATCGATGGTTTATTCAATTACGGACCCACATGTCAGTGAAATTGCAAGACAACGCGTGTCCCCTTTGGTGAGCGGCGTGCGAGCCGGACTGTCTGGGTTGCAACGCGTACGAGTCGTAAGTGTGCCACCTTTTCCTTTAGAACTTGCGAAGCATAACATTTTCGCGTGATCGATCGATAGAAATCCAGAACAAAATGACGAGGGCGGTGCTTTCCCGCTCGTTAGGTGGGCTAGTTCGAGTGATATGATGTGCTACAGTGCTGTCCACTTGCTCCATTTTTATGTAAGCAAGAGTTTACACTCTTACGCGGGAGGAGTGCGAAACACCGCGGATTTGATTTGAATCGAGGGATAACTGTTCCCTGCCAAATAATGGAGGATTGTTAGCAATTATAGCATCATAGTTAGGGCATCTCTAGTGCTGGCCCACAAATTTACACCGGCATCTGTCCGAGGACAGTGATGGATGCCATCCGATGCTGCCCGCATACCTTTCGACAACTATATGAACTAACCGGACGAAATTCATGCAAACAAAGCAAATTTCAAATTAACTGGATGAAATTCATTACATTTCGAAAACTTTTCCTACAAACTAGACAAAATTCATTACATATTTCGCACAAACTGTACTAAAACCTACTGTAAACCTAATCTAAACGATCGTCGGTGCCCGACCACCATGTCCGGCCATGAACCCGAGAAAGCCGGCCATTGCCTTTGCCTCCTCCTCATCCGCCTCGATAACCTCCTCCTCCGGAGCACAAGGTTGTGAAGATTTCCGCCTCCATGTCGCTGTCAAGCGGCTAATCGGCCACCGATGTTTACCCCACCAAGCTTGGCATCGACTGAGTGGAGTAGTGGTGGCCTTCCCGGGACCAGAGCGGCGGCGACCTACCGTCTACTACTCTTCCTCACTGCCGACTGCGCCCGCGCACGCGCGCCAGCTTCATGGTCGTGGCGGCTGAGGGCGACCAGGGGGTGTCGGCGATCTCCTTCGTTTGCTCCTGCGACAGTACGTCGAAGAGAGCTTTGGAGCATGCCCGGAGCGGAGCCGCTAATGTCCCTCGTCTGCTCCTGCGATAGTACATCCAAGAGAGCTTCGGAGCACCAGGAGGCCATCGTTGAAGTGGTGCCTACAGAAGGAAGGGACTGGAAGAGAATAAGTGTGGGTCTTTGGCTATGGCTGGGAGCTAGGGCTCAAGTTAATATAGCGGGCGAATGGCAATGAGCCGCGGCAGGCGGATGGACAACTGGCGCCGAAGTAGGTTCGTCGGGCGTGAATACGGACGCTGCTTCAGTGACTTAACTGCAGATGCGTTTGGGTTACTGACATGTGGGCCCAACGGGCATCTGGCCCGCATGTCAGTGACACACCAATTGCACCTGCAGTTAAGTCCGGTGAATGCGGCATTGACATTCTGAAGAGATGGTGACCATTTCAGGCGGGAAGCGTGCGCTAGCGATGGAAGGGGTTTCGGTGTGCAGTGGCACTAAGATCGATCGCTCACGATAGTACATACTCACTACCATACTAGCATAGTACCCTCTCTAGCTTAGGTTGTTTTATAGATTGTCGTTGTGATGGACGATATACATGAGCAAGGTGGTCCGAGTATGACCGTTGGTGTTGAACCATGTGAATACATGCTCGGCGTTCGCGTAGGCCTCCATCAAATGTCTTTACAGTAATGTCAGGCACCGCCGGGGCGCGCAGGTGTTGGGCTCGCCGTTTGCGTTGCACCATGAGCAGGACTTTGATTTAGAGGGCGACGTGCATGCATTAGCATGCTTTGACAGCATGAGCGTGAGTGTCTGACGCGAAGTATTTCATTTCCATTTGGCTGACGAGGGTGCGTTGCAGCGACAATTCCGTGGTTTGATTCCCCACATACGCATAATTTTGGTTTCTACAGTATTTCTTTCTCCATTGACAGGTAGGCCCGCGTATATAGATAAAGAACACGAGCTGATGAGGCGCATGCGGACTGTTTGACTGGTCAACCAGACAAATACGGAGCTATACGCTGATCCAGTGATCATATAATCACCATATCTCGTATACAATGATCAAAGTGGGCTATCAAGGCAAGTTTGATGACCGCCAATGCATTTTACTCGGTAATAAATGACCAGGATTGAAGGGGAATCCAAATGTTCTTCGTCTTCTGTCCTTGAGCTCTTGACAAACCAATGCACTATACGGTTGTCCGGCCACTCCACCCCAGAGCTCTCACCAAGCGTCGTTCATGCCACCGCGCCGCACACTAACCGGTAAGGCAGCGATGGCATACCACTGCACTGAGTTCCTCGCCGCCCACGACCGCACACAAAATGGTAGGGAAGCAATGGCATCCCGCCGTGCCGAGTTCATCGCCGTTCGCGACCTCACAACTATGTGGGAGGAATTTGAAGATGCCAAGGCCGAATGGGCGGTAGAGCAAGAGGAGGCCAAAGCCGCACAGAGGGAGCGGAAAAGTCAGAAAGCACTCAAGAAAAGAGAGGCCCGCTGCCGCAAGAAAGAAAAGGACGCACGCGCTGCTGCGGAGAGGTCGGCGGAGATCCAAGCACGGTGGGGTGTCGCCGACAAAGCCCGGAAGGAGAACGATGGCGTCTGGCCAGCATGTGAGAAGTAGTAGTACTAGTAGTTAGTGTGTGTGTGTGTCTGTGTCTAAGTACGAGCATGTACCAATACTACTAGTTACTAATGTAGTTTCTAGAGCAAATTACCAGTACATTAGCCTAGACTAAATGGAAAAATTCCTATCCTAAGCATCAAATGGCATCTCTTTCTCTATAGGAATTGAGATGCATGTCATCTCACTTTCTATGATTTTCATATTCCTATCCTATGAACAAAAGGAGGCCTCTATTGGAGTAACTACTGTAGCTAGCAGTACTGTTGGTACAGTAGTTTTCTTCAAGAAGCGGAATTCAACAAAGTCATGATGGTTCCTTCGTCCGAGAAACTTCAAAGTGGGAAGTGGGCCTGTGATTTGACGGCTCATTAGTCATTGTTACTACGGCGCGATGACCTGGGTGACTCTCCCTTGGAGTTCTGCGTGCATGGCAAGTGGACCAGGATGGTCGACGCCCCACATGTTGGCGAACGGAAGTATTCTTTCCGATATCGAGGAGCAAGGAAACCACGTGGTATAGTATCACTGCAGATTGGTTCGCAAAAAAATAGTATCACTGCCGATTTATAATTATTTTTTATTTCCGTTGAATGCTAGCGTTTCAACTCTTACGACGAAGGGTGCCAAACACGGCACGTGCTGGATGTCCCACACGTCAGCGAAAGGAGTGGGACATGAACAGCATGGTAGAGCCCAGCGTAAAAAAAACAGCGTGGTAGAGCATCTCCACTTCTGGGTCGGAGACCACACGTAGTAGTACTTAGTGGTATGAACGATACAAAGTGCGACCTGGAGAGAAAGACATGTCTAGTTGGAAGGTCTCGGGGCATACACGTAAACAAATATAAAAGTTAATATGTGCCTCCAACTAATATAGTAGTAGTAGAGTACTTAGGCACGTACTCCATAACATCACCGTGCATTGCACGTAAAACATTTAGTGGTAGTACGTAGTAAGAGAAAAATGCCGCCCAAGAGTTCCCTTCTTGACCTACTTTTGGGTGTTTGGTAGAGTGTATGGAGGGTGCATGAGTCCAAACTAGTTTAGCACAAATACACTAGAAGCATGCATGAAGAGAGCATGCATGAAGAGGGGTGTTGAGTTGAGCATGCATGAAGAGGGAACAACTATGCTGAGACGAGAACGCAACCAAACACACCCTATATGCCATGCATGTTCATACCATTTGTGCCTTTCTACTTCACTTACTGCGCTACATTACTCAGGTTTGTACGTCCACTCCTGGGTACATGTACGTCTCGTAGTTCCAGTCCCACGTGTTCTTCATATAGATGGAACGATCCTTGCATAACACGTGCACCTTGATGCTAGATGTCTCGCGTGTTGGCAAAGGGATGAACAAAGCTCACGTAAAAAAATAGAGTGGAAGAACATAGATTCCGAATGACCGAGAAGGAGCAAGGAACCTCGTGGTGGAGCGTCTGCACTCATAATATTTAATATTATTTAGCGATATAAAATTAACCAATCATCTCCACAGTGGACTGGAAGAGTACGAAACACGGCAGCCCAGTGTAGTTACATCATACTAGTACATGGCTAACCCACGCTATCACCATATTTCTTGGCTTCCGTGCGACACCTATCTCTAGTAATCCAGCAGCCTGTACCGCTTCTCCCTCCTCGTCTCTATCAAAGTGCGGCGGGCTGGCATTTCTACCGTCTATTGAGGTCGGTTAACTATCACATGTTAGCGACATACCAAGAGCATTCTAAAAAAAATCCTTTCACGTTCCATTTTCAAAAAGGAAAAAATCCTTTCACGTACGAATTTGCCTGTATGCTTTGAGCAACTTGCATGTCCTATACTGCTCCTATTTGATACTCTAACTTAGCTAGAGGTTAGACTAACTCATGACTAACCCTGAACTAATAGTAGCCAAAGAGGTGTTTGGGTAACAGGGTTAGATTGACAATAAATGCGCTTCATGGAGAGAGAAAAGTGATTTTTCAGTGGTCCCAATGAGAACTATCTCCAGTTAGCACCCCTTGGGTGGGATAATTTTTTTGGTGGGTTCGGTGCAACTTGCCCCAATTTAAACCCTCATGATTGGATACTTTAGGGCTATTTGAGCCCCAACTAGCTCAAATTAACTCTAACCCATGGATCCAAACAGGGCCTATGGCCAGTCTCGACGCGGAGCAGTCGCGTGCACCGGGAAGCGGCGCTCTCTCGGCCGTCGCGTCACTTCAAAGCCGGTGCCAGTGAAAGGTCGCCTCCACTCTGGCCGGGCATTAATGCGGCACTGACGCTCCAGGGCGACGCTGACCGTTTCACGCGGGAAGCGCGCGCTGGCAAGGGAGTATAGGTTTTGAACCGTTTCAGGTGTAGTACTGGTAGTTTGCAAAACTACTCAATTATTACACTCAGTTTCCTAAGAAATTGTGGTAAAAAAATGTTACTCCACAGCCCGCTTCCCTTCTCCTTCCTCTTCCACCACCCGCGCACGTCCGCAGGAAGCGACCGGTCAACCCTTATATAGGAGTGCTAGCACAAAAAGATGCATGCATGACCACTAAAATTTCCATATTAAAGCGCCGGTCCGGCGGGAGTATGGCGTATGTTGTTACCTTCGGACGGCCCATGGCTACCGGGCGACGGCGACCAAAGAAGAGGCGGCGAGAGGGGAATGAATGCAGCTACCGTTTGGGTTCGCCTTCCAACTTAAATAAATGCGCAGCATCACATGTACCCGCGGGTGCACAAATTGTAACATACGTGTCTGCTTAAGTGGGCATCACGTAACTGGTGTGTGTGAGAGAGAGATTCTGAGAGACAGAGTGCGTGTGTGCGACTCTACTCTTAGGACATGTACTCAACCTTTTGCATCGGGATATAAGTATAATGCTATTTACTTTAGCTAGTCATTTACATGGCCATGTTAACGTGGTTGTGTCAAAAAAATGTCACTTCCTGCTCGTGATTTGCGTTATATAATTACAAGAAAGATTCTCGTGCATTGCACGGAACATCAATACGCATTTTTTTACAAAACACCTGTTGTGATTGACCCATGCACGATATCTCGAGAATTTTATCGGAAAACTGGTATCTCGAGAATGTCATCGAAAAAATGAAATATGAGAGATAAGGCGAGGAGGAGTGGAGTGTGGTGGTGACTGGTGGTCGGAATGGGCAGAGGCATGGGGATGGACGGCACCGGCAGGCGGCAGCGGCCTCCATGCATGCTAGATTGTTCCAGAGACTTATTCCTTTTTTAATTGCTGAGCAATGAGGTTGCGGGAGATAATGATGTGGAGAGAGGTGCGGGTATCTTTTGTAAAATTATCATAGTTCGCTTTCTATCCTCAGATATAGATCATACGGTCTATATTACAAGATGGCAGGCACACCATCACCGCCAACTTGTTTTTTTATAAGGGTACAGATGATAAGTTTGCTGACTACTAAAGTAAAGTGGAATTTGTCCATGTTATGCAAGTAAATAAAGGTGATTGTTTATCATACGGGTAAGGCTGGATGAAGGGTGGTAGGAACAAATGCTCCTCCTAGAGCATGTGTGTGAGATGGAGTCTTAGTGTGTGTGTGTGAGAGAGAGAGAGAGAGAGAGGAGAGAGAGAGATGGAGTCTTAGTTTGTGTGTGTGTGTGAGAGAGAGAGAGATGGAGTCTTAGTGTGTGTGGTGGGGTGCATGCATGCGTGCGTGCGTGTGTGTGTGTGTGAGAGAGAGAGATAGAGAGATGGAGTCTTAGTGTGTGTGTGGGGGGTGCGTGCGTGTGTGTGTGTGTGTCACGGGGTCCTCTGTGGCGGATGTAATTTAAGTGTGCATGGCTTCATCATAGAGAGGTGATGTTTATGGTAGAGGCCACCAACGATGGGGTGCGAGAGAGAAAATGCCCGTAGAGAGGGAAGAGAAGGTGTGTGCGCGTGAGAGGAGTCGACATCGAGAGAACGTGTTTGTTCGAGAGACACCGAGGAAGACTACTATATATCGATGGTGCATGTAGGCGGGAATTAAACAAAGGGATGGTCTAATTGGTTTCGGGGATATAGGGGAAGAGTGAGAGGCGGGGGGTAGCTAGAAGGAGATTGTTAAGTGTGAGTGTGTGTTTTACCCATCCAGGCAGAAGTTATGTGCACAAAAGAGGAGAACGGTTCGATGTGGTGTTAGGAGTGAGGGTAATTAACTTCGTATGAAGACATATAGACCTTGAACATGCATGTGTGAGAGGTATACATGTATACGTGGGATGTGTGTGTGAGCGCGCATGATCGAGATAAAAGAAAGAAGACATAAGTCATAAGATCAACGACATGGGAGAGACGGATCGGTATGACAATATGCATGCATGTGAGAATGCAGGGAAGAAGGCCCGATAATTGAGCATGTGTTTTTGTATTTAAGAGATAGTGGCGTGGGCTGGAGCATGCATCTATGGCGAGCAGAGGGAGTGAGGCGCAACGATTGTGCAAAAGAGACCAACCTATAAATGCATATGTATATAGATACATATATAGTGTAAGTGATAGGAAGCAAGACTCCGTGCAAGAAAGAAATGTTGACGGAGAAACTACAAATAGATACACAGATGGAGATGCTAGCTAGAGGGACATCCACTAGTTTGGGTGTTGGAGATGGCCGTCGAGTGGTTCAAAGGGTGAAGTTATATATGTGTGTGAGAGGGCACTTGACTGCATGTAGAGAGAAACATATGTAGTGTGTGTGATAGGAATCAAGAGTGAGGGTGAGAAAGAAGGTTGATGGAGAAACAAATAAATAGAAAGATAAAGATGCTAGCTAGTGTGCATTAGAGATAGGAGTCGAGTGGATCAGAAGGCTGGGTTATCTGTGTGGGTGTTAGAGAGATAGAGAGAGGGTGCATGTGAGTCACATACAAGCAGATATCAGAGAGAAATGAGATCCAGAGAGACGGAGTTTTGTGTCTGCGAGAGAGAAAGATATTTCACAACGAGAGTGATAGCTAGAGAGACATACGAGGGAACGCAAGATATCTCTAGGGAGAGAGGGTGTGTGTGAGCGACATACAATAGAAAAATGGAGAAATATGAGACCCTGTGAGACAGAGTTTGTGTTTGTGTGTGAGAAAGAGATATTGAAGAGGAAGAGTCGTAGGTTCTCATATCTAAGGAGCGAAAGACATCTCTGTATGAGGGGTGTGCGAGTGGCACACATGGGAATAGTAGAGAGAAATGAGACCCGGGGAGACAAAGTTTTGTGTTTGTGTGAGAGAAAGAGACTCCACATGGAGAATCATAGTTAGAGACACATAGCAGGGAGCGAGATATACTTAGAGAGAGATAGAGTGATGAAGGTAGAGGGAGAGAGTATCGTCAGTGTGTTACGAAGATAAAAGATCATTGTCGACATACAGGTAGCACGAGAGATACCTGAGAGACGATGAACGTGTATAGGTCCAGAGAGATAGTCCTATATAAGCATGAGTGATAGCTATATGAGATGAATATCTGGATTAAAGGGGATTCAAATATTTAAACTGGAGATCACGACATCGATAATATCATAACGCAAATTGGTGTATCAAACATGCATATTCATTTGAATTTGGGCACACGTGTAATGTTATATAGTTTATCAATATTGGTGATCCATAGATTCTTCAATTACAAACAATGCATGGTTTATATGCAATTAATGTCTAAACGGGATTACACTATATGTTGCATGTGTGAAACACATTATACATGTTTGAGAAGTAAAAAACCCGCATGAAACACACATTAATTGGAGACAGTTAGAGAGGAATGCATACATTGGATTTCAACATAAAGTGGTTTCAAATAATTGAAAATCCAAATTGATGGATACAACCTTATGAATCTGAGATCATGCCATTTGTAAACCATGTTTATGTATAAATGGTGTTGTGCTTTTGAAAGTATATATAAAAATGATGTATATAGAATGTAATTCCAATTGAAAATGGATCCCACCCGAAAAAATATAATACAAACGGGATTCGAATTGAGTTGGCACGGTAAACGTGCACTCTGCAAAATTTGAACGAAGCGGAGAAAGTCACAGTAACCGCCCGAAACCAAAATCTGCGAGATGGAAATCACTACTGCCTATCCCTGCCACGCAAAGCCTATTTGCTGGATTTCTATAGGTTTCGATAGGGGTAGGTTTGTAATTTCACCCAAACATGACGTAACCGCCTCTCACCCGGATTCATACATGACGGGCGCCAAAACAGAGTGTGTCCTCGGCCGAAATCGACTCCCTCCCCGATTCATATTCATACACGGTGGGCGCCAAAAACAAACTCTTGTCGGCAAATATTCAGTGTATGCGAGCTTACCGTCCTATCCCCAACCGACTAATATTGTTGTGATGTAGTAGAAATTTGAAACGGGGGCTAAGTTGGTAAATTTCCTCGCATCTGAGACAAGCGCGCCCTGAATACATGGTTCCCCCCTTCCTCTCTACCTCCCTTTTCCCCATTCGTACTCCATGGGCGCCAAAACACCCTCTCCACCCCACCCTCCTCCGTCCGCCGCTGTCCGCCACCCCATCCACCGCCGTCCTCCTCCACCATGCCGGAGCTGATACCCCGACGCCGCCGTCCATTACAAGAGATCGACCTCTCTCATCCACGGCTTCGGACCAGGATCCTTGCATCCCCCCACCGTCGTCCACCTTGCCAGCGCCGCTCCTACGACCGTCTCGTCCACCGTGCCCCGCCGCCACCGTGTACCCTCCTAGATCTGCTTCCACGCCACCGAAAGCCATTGCTACTGCAGCACCGTCAAATTCTCAGCAGATGCGTACACGGTGCCGCACCAGAGGCAGTACTCTTTCGTATCTGCTCAACTTATTTATCATAGCAAGAAAATAGATCGACAGTGCTTTACTCTGATTTCTTGTCTTGGTTGTGAAGTTGCCTTTGTCCGGTTTGCACCTTCAGATCCGACATGGCACGCTTAACACTATACTCCCAATTCTTATGGTTTTCCCCTTTTATATTCCACACTAGTTAAATCACAGTAGACTAAATTTCAAAATTGGGTCAGTCGATTTTTCAGAGCTCACCGGAGTTCGCTGGTGCGATCGAAGGGGCTCGGGTGGTTGTGGGGCCTCGCCGAACGAAGAAAACTCGATGCGGGTGGGGGTGGGGGCGGGGGTGGGGGTGGCGGAGGAACACAGGCGGTGGGGGCCGGTGGTCCGGCCGGCGGCCCGTGCGGTGTTCTGTATGGGAAGAATTAGAGACGAGGAAGAAGAAGGGTTAGGAGACGTAGGATCTTCATCCAACCACCTGAAATGGTCGAGAGACAGCTGGGAGTTGCATTCTTAATGCGCTCTGGTTCATCGTGTGTGGGCACTACGCAACCAACATTTTATTATCCAAAATCTACTTGCTCTTCTTTACCATGCTCTTCCGTTCTTCTTTAATATGTACTCTCTCCGTTCCTAAATACAAGTCTTTGTATAGATTCCACCGTGGACTACATATGGAGCAAAATGAGTGAATCTACACTCTAAAATGTATCTGGATACATCTGTGTGTGATCCATAGTGGAAATCTCTACCAAGACTTATATTTTGGAACGGAGGGAGTATGATAGTAGTACAGTATGTTCCTTGTACAGAAGATGAGCAGGGACATTTGCAGTGTAGAGGTCTATATGGTCAGTTGTGATGGACACTTTGAGCCTCTTTGATTCGTAGGATCTTGTAACATAGGAATGGGATTTGTAGTGGCCTGCCCACTTGAATCCTTTAAGAATAGAAAGGAAATGCGGGGAGCTGTGTCGCCTTTGAGAGTTACACTGATATTAACAGTACCGCACCTTCACTTGGAGAGAGCTGGTATCTGAAGCCTTTCTAGCTGTACCGGCAATACTAGCACATATATTCCAGCATGTTCCACTTTGCTAATTTTACTCTGATGCTTAAGGTTTTCCCATTATATCTACACTATGATCTGTGTAGCTGCTTTGTGTCGCACTAGCAACAGTCCACTCTTGAAGCTAAACACTGCAATGACTTAAAAAATTGGCACCAAGGCATTGAGTGCCATTTTGGATGCAATGCAACTCATACGCTCCCCACCTATTGATTCTTGTTCAGAATATGATCCTAATGACTATTCTAACCTCGAGGAGTCAAAGGCAGATGGCCTATCCTATTCACCCATCAAGGTGCATGTTCTAATTTGGCAATGTTTTATTGATTGCGGGTATCTTGCATATGTTGTCTTGCATTTCTTCTACTTTGTTGCACCGCCATCTGCTTAGTTTACTCATCATATATGTCGAGATGCCATGCCCATCGATTATCAATACATATTCCATCTGTCATCATACCATGTTTTCCCACTCAAATGATGTTCTTGTGCATCAACATCGAAAAGGAAGAGGGTGATTGCCGAACCTGAAGGAGCACCAGCAAAGTCCTTGAAAAACGTGGTGGTGCCGAAGAAATCAGAAAACACCCCACTTATATTGGTTGTTCAACCAGTGACAAAACGTAGGACCGACTCCAGCAGACTGTACCCATACTTCACTGGCCACACCACTAGCCCCACCACATAGGACCTGCACTCTAGCAAAAGTTATACCGATTTCATTTTCCATAGCACCAGCTGTACCAAAGAAAAATCCCACTCCAGCAAAAAGTACAACAAATCCACTGGCCGAAGACCTATCCCAACTGCAGAGATGGCCAATTCATGCAGATTGGAACCCCATTCCATTTATTCCCAGTTTAAAAGACAATGCTTTCAATGTTGTTAGGGACTACGTGCATATATTCCCATCATGGGAAGATTATTGTGAAGACAAACACCATTTTCACATCTTCCTCTCCAACTTACGTGTAAGTGCTATTATTCATGGTTATTATTTTCCTGTTTTCTGCTGATCGAACACATCAATGATTTACATTACATTGTTGTAACTAGGCGAGGGTCAATCTGGATAGTCATGACGAGCAAAGCTTGCTTGTGCTTTTCAAGGAAGCATTGCAGCAGTATCAGTGTTACCTGAGGAAATCACACTTTGATGGCAAGTCTATAAATGAATTTCCGGTGAAGTCTCATGTGCTAAATTTAGAAGACATTGAATGGAAAAACCTTGTTATGCACTGGTCTCGTTCCCAGGATGAGGTACTATCTATGAAATCACATGACAATTTGAATTTCTACTTTTCTGCATGTGCCTTACGGATCTTTTTTCCAGGAAATCTGCTCGAAGAAGAATTCTGGTTTGACAAGAACGACAGGATACCACAAATATGCTGCCCGCTGCTTTGCTCTTGTTAGTACCTGTTGTCCTGTATCACTGTACTTGCATACATACCTGGTTCATTATGTGATAGCAGTATGCATGATAGCTTGCTTATCAATTGTTCGCTCCAAATTATCTGATCTGTATGAATGGTTACACTAGTGTAGAATATATCCAATGCCAATGTTTTTTTAGCTCTGCATTGTTCTTGTAAGTACATGTTGTCCTTTATCAGTTTACTTATAATGACATGTAGTTGTTCATGTACCATCACTCTGCAGCTTATTTTCCTTTGTCCTCCATTTTCTACACATCAAATCTATCTTACTCTTACCATAAGGTTGGTACTGAAGAAGTTTAGTTGTGCATTGCTCTTGGCTATACCTTTTTCCTGTATCGCTGCACTTACATTTATAGATACTTGGTTATGTAGCATCACTCTTCATCTTATCTTAAATATTCTCCATTTTTTCATATATTATCACATCTATATTTAGTCTTAACAAAATGTAGAATAAAGGCAATGCTTTTGAAGAAGATTCTGTGGTAAACTTCTTGAATTGCCCCCCCCCCATCAGCATGGACAAGGCCTTTATAGAGCCCGTCTTCACCAATAATGTAAGTTTGTCCATCTCAAGCCTTCAAACTTTGTTGTATATATTTGGTTAGGCATGACTGCAACAGCTGTTTATTTTTGGTGTTTGCATCAAATTGCTTGTTTAAAGTTTATTATGTAGTTCATAAACACAAGTTTGTCCTTTCTCAATTTAAGTTTTCAGTTGTACAACCAAGTTCCTTATTCATACCATGTAAATTAAACTATACAGAGCAAGTGATCTTCTTTTGCACTACATGTATGCTTCTGTTCTTCATCCGTAATCCAATGGTGTGGTGAACCTACCCAGTACAGCACAATGTCATATTCTGCAATGTCTTAACTATGAACAATGTCATATCATTCTACTATTATTTAAATCGTCTCTTTATTTGCCAATCTGAAATGGTATAAATTGACAGCACACTAACCATTGATACTTATGAGTTCTTGATCTTTAATCCAGTGGTGTCGTGAAGCTGCCAACTCCTTCACAATGTCATTTCCTGCCATGTCTTGACCTGAACAATACCATATTGTGTTAATGCAATTTTAAACTGTGTCACTTTATTCGTCAGTAAGAAATGTGATGAATTGTTAGCACTAATACTTTTATGTGCAAAACCTGTCATCTCTCTGCATGTTTATCTTTCAGAGTGAGGAAGATATAAGTGTTGAACAAGCGCAGTCTCATCATCTTGCTCAGCTGCTTGTGCTGCAGCTCCCCAGCAGGGCTAACATTTCTTGAACTCTATTGATGTGTTGTCGGTTTTGTATATTATTTTGTCGGCATGTTTATTTGCACTGGTGGCGATCTTTGATGCCCAGTGTATGTAATTTGCTGTCTGCTTGTGCTTTATTACCATAGTGGCGAACTTTGATGCCCAGTGGATGTAATATGCCATAATTTCTTTATTGTATAGTCTAGGTGTTTTTCTTATTCATGATGCTATAGTTATTTGACTGTATATATATCATGTCTTCGCAGTAAATCGGCCAAACCGTAAAATTACGGTACATAATCGGGCCGTCATGCACTCACGATGTAGGTTGGGCCTGAAACGTGTCGAACAGCTCACGGGTCGGCAACAGCCCGAAATGAACCCCGGCCCATGATTGTGCGAATCAAATCACGGGCTTTTAACAGGCAAAAATTGGCTCGGTCCTTGTTTGGCCCAATCAGATATCGGCCGCGAGCAGGCCGAATGCAAACCGGGCCGTAGTTAGGCCCAACTATATGACGGGCTTTTAACAGGCCGAAATTAATATAGGGCCGAAATGTAAAACGGGCCCTTAACAGGCCAAAACTAATATCAGGCCGAATTACTAAGTGGGCCTTTAGCAAGTGGGCCCAAAAGCATAGTGTCCAGTTGACGGTCCGAATCTGATATGGGCCATAATTGAGCCCAAAGCCTCTTAAAGGGTCGGACCTGATCTGGGCCGTAATTTGGCCCAGAACGTGGTAGGCTTTTAATGGGTCGGATCCCATATGGGCCACTATTAGGCCCGGAGCGTGGCAGGCCATTAATGGACCGGATCAAATATGGGCCAGCATTTGGCCCAAAACATGGTAGCCAGTTAATGGGCCGGCCTACTAGGGTCCTCAAAATCTTGTGGGCCTACAGCTGGGTCTGCCCATTAATGTCGGCAAAATCTCGTGGGACTTTAGCTGGGCCGGCCCATTATGATCCACAAGAATCTTGTGAGCCTTTACCTGGGCCGGTCCATTATGGCACACAAAAATCTTGTGGGCCTTTACCTGGGCCGGCCCATTATGGCCCACAAAATCTTGTGGACCTTTAGCTGGGCCAGCCCATTATGGTCCGCAAAATCTCATGGGCCTTTAGCTGGGCCGGCCCATTATGGTCCGCAAAGTTATGTGGGCCTTCAGTTGGGCCGGCCCATTTAAACTTGATGGGCCGGTCCACGTGTCAACATATCATAGGCGCGTCTTGCCCATTGGATGAGTGACACCTATGCCAACGCGGACCTGACACGTGTCTCCTCCAGCCAATGATGATTTTACACATGGAAAATCCCCATTGGTCGGGGCTGTTAATGGGTTATCGGATCCAAAACCCAACCCGATAGCTTAATGGCGTTCCGTTACGGTGGATGCCACGGGTCGGTCACCCTTGACGAAAGCACTTCTGTGACGCGCGATTTATCGTCATGGAAGTGGACACTTCAGTGATGATAATTTTGGTAATGTCATGGAACACTTCTACGACAGCACAGGTATGACTATCTTGATTCTATCATAAAATCGTCATCGATGTACATGCATGACAGAAAACGCGACATACTGTGACAAACACGTATCATCACGGAAGTGTATTTTTTTGTAGTGGTTCTCGAGCTGCTCAGAGGAGTAGTCAGTGAAATAGGGGAACTAGAACTGGCTGGAATATAAGGAGTAAATCCCAGAGAGGATGGAGTAGTGGCAGATCTAGTAGTGACCAAAGCAACGGCTAAAGCAGTACGGGCACGAGTCAGCTCTCGAGCCAGATCGTGGATCATAAGATAGCTAGCAGTGACATAACGAGCAAGGTGGCTAGCAACACTATCAGACTCCGGATCAATGACAGGGAAATGGACACGACCATTGTCGTGTAGAGAAGGGTAGTAATAGAAACCTGGGTGGTTCTGCATTCGGACCTCGTTGTAGCAAAGCTCGACAAGGACCTCGAATGCAGCAAACTGGACAGCCTGAGAAGCGGTAGAGGCGTAACCGCTCCGAGAGGTACGAATGTAAGAGCTGGAATCGGAACTAGTGCGCAGAGTAACCACTGCGTGATACTCATACACTGAATCAGCTAGACGCTCCCGGTACACATGATAGACTAGATCGTCTCCGAGGGGGTACAGCCGATGCCACACGTTGTGAAGGAGGTGCGGTGACGTGTACGGCATCAGTTGCAACTGGCACGGATACGGCACCAGAGCCATCTACACTCACAACCATTAGCAGGTTAGCATAAAAAAATATAAATCAGGTGCATGCAATGCAACAACCAGCTCCAAATGCTACCGGCACTCAACTTAAACTCGTGCCTAGCGTCCAGTTAACACGTCGTAGTCTAGCGTGGCCTAAAGTCAGCGCAGCTCTGATACCAAGCGTTGTGGCACCTCGGCTCAGAGCGACCGGTTTACCATGCATTGCCAACCCAGAGACCATGTCTTATGGCAACACACAACATCTTGGTACAGAGAATAACCACTTTATTGATGCTAGCGGATCAAAGTTTATATTACAACAGGGGTCGAGGCCAAGCGGCACACACGGTGCGGATGAACAATATGTACATTGTTTAGTGAACATAAAGGGGCCTCAATCATAACAACTACACAGCAGCGGAACAACATCGTAGCGGAAACTCCATAGCACAGGGACACCGATGTGGACACAATCTAGACTCGAGCAGCACTCCTTTCCAACGAGACTTTCCTGAAATCTGGCATGACACGCCAGGTCAGTACATTGAATGTACTTGCAAGCTCACAATAGGCATAATCATAATGACAAACAATATCATGATAATTAACCAATTAATAATGCAATAATGTCCCAACATGCTGCGATCATGCTCTTGTAATAAACGTCCCTCGGGACCGACTTACCAACCGTGATCGTTCTCGGATCACAAACAAACCACCATCATGGCCTTGACAAGAGTAACTTGTGATCCTTACGGCGATCACAACCATGACCAATATTTGGTCTCGAACATCTCGATGGCCTTTCCGCCGTCATCAACAGTGCAAAGTTCATAACTTAGTGTGCAAATTTATTAAACGTTGACTCATGGTGGGACCTACTACGAGGCGTCTGTGATCGTGGACTCCGTTATCGATAGATTATACACTCTGCAGAGGTAGCACACTGTACCCACACCACGGAACCCATGGCCTCGCACTCCCATTCGGGTGGACCAACGGCATTCCGACGAAACCCCTCCATTGCCATGACACTCTCCCAACCACTCCGACCCAATCCCCAACGGGCTAGTCCTGGGTGGCCCCGTGTCTACCAAAGACACAACGACCACCGTCGTGGCCAAAATGATCCCACTCGGGGACCCGGTACCATAATCTCAACAACGGGCACACAAGGTTATGTCTGCTTATCGGGCTAGGGTAAGCATGCCCATAACCTTCCCTAGTTGGAGGCATCGACCAGAGGCATGTCAATGGACCGAATCAAGGCCTTCCCACAAAGGCAAATGTGGTTGCACTGGGAAAAACTCGATTCAGCGGCACCATGACACAGTCAACAATATATTCAAGTTGAGTTATAGCCAGGTTCAACTTAAAATGAAAATGACCGATGTCATAGCATGCCATGAAATGCAATACTACACATGCATCACATATTAACGAAAATGACTGATGTCAACCATATTCACACTAAGCATAAACATCAACACCTTATATTACTTTCCTGGTCAGGGTAACTCACACTTTAACAAGATATTTTGTAGCAAGTTTTATTATTTTTCTCATGCAAGAAAAAACTTCGATTAATTTCTCATATGCATAGCAAAAATTATACTATCATCACCACAAGCAAATCCTAATTACTTTACCAACCAAGTTAGGTTCAAACATTCTATAAATCAAGCAAAGTGGCTAAACAAGCACTTGACAACATAAGTTTCTAGCAAATTTTACTATTTTATTTGTGCAAGAAAATAACTATAAGTAATTACTCACATGCATAACAAATCATTTTATCATTACCACAAGTAGATCTTAGCTTTTGTTACCAACTAAACTAGTTTCAAACATTCTATAAATCAAGCATAATAACTAACAAACACTTAACAAAATATAAATAACATAATAGTTATTTAAATGCATGGATTAATCATTTCATTCAAGTAAGAAAATCATAAATATTGAAATGACACCATGAAAATGTTGTTGTGGCTTGCCTTAGTGCAGATAAGGTTCACAAGCCTTCTCGTGATCCTCAAGACAAGCCTCACCCTCTGAAAATAATTTTAAGCACAAGAAGAAAATATCAAGAACACTTCTGAAAATCACTGGAAATTCTAGACAGCTCAGAAAAATCTCATTTTTGGTGAGCTGCTAGATTTCTTTGCAAAGAACATAATGCAAAAGGAATCAATTCATTTGGACTTATGGTTGAAGAGTTATAGCTGTTTGAAGCTCTCTGGAAATTAGCTGAATTTGAATTTAAATAAAACAGACTAGGGGGTGACATCGAAGGCGTAAAACCTCAGGGCGCCACCACTCGTACCACTTCACGCGCGTACACATTGGCTAACTAGCGGGCCCTGTTAGTCAGGTGTGGTGGAGGGGGAGAAGGAAACAGAGGGGGTCGCGGCTCCGCCGGAGCTCTTGCCGGTGACAAGGGCTCCTTGACCAAAACGAGAGGGAGGGATCGAGGGAGGGGATGGAGGCGCACCTGCCCGTACACGTAGCGTAGCTAGGGGTGGTCGGACGGCGTCAAAATCGACCTCACAAGTGCAGGCAGAGAGCGGTGGTCGCCGGAGATGAGGAAGACGGTGAGCAGAGGCAACTTCAGGGGCTCCAGCAGGACGGAACGGCTTCACCAGAGAGAGATGGAGGCCCTGGAAGGATCGCCCGAGCCTGGGAGGGGCTGGAGCTACCGCGATGACCCAAGGGGATCACCGGCAAGCTCGAGCTCGGGGACGGTGGCCCGCGGCCTGCCCGGCCAGGCTACGACTATCTACATGTTTGTGGAGTGTGTGGGAGTGGAAGATGGTGCTCGAGGAGCCTGGGGGTGGCTCCTTTTATAGGCGAGCGTCGGGGTGGATCGGGGCTCTGCCGGCGACACCTGGACATTGCGCCCGGCGACGAGCGGCATCAGTGAGAGGGGAGAAGGCGACGCAGCTCACGTGGGGACTGTGGGCAAACGGGGACGAGCACAGGATCAAGAGGAAGGCGGCGAGCACAGTGTAGAGCGCAGTGTGGCGTTGGCCGGACCATGCCCGTGCTCGCTGCGGCAAGCTCTAGCGTCGGCGAGCGCTAGAGGGAGTTAATGGCGTTGAGATGAGGATGGTGGCGAAGTTTGGCATGCTCGGGCAGACGGGGGAAGCGAGCACGCGCGAACAGAGCGCTCGGCGGCACTCAGAGCGCGTCGACAAGCATGCTGGCATCGTGGACATGTGTGGTCACCGTGTGAACTCTTCCCTCAGGCCGACCAACGTCCAAAGATCATGTCTGGCTTGTTGTTCATGGTAGTTTTCAAGATTACCACACTTTGGTTTGGTTCCAGATGCAGTAGAGAAGATTTTACAAGCCAGGTAAGTTTCTGATCAGTAACTTTGAGATGTTACTGAGGTCAAATGGCTGGGAGTTGGGGGTTCTGCTTTGGAGGCTAGCCATCATCTACTAAGGTGATGATGCACAAGAAAATTCAGGCACAATGGAGCAAGTAAAATGGTAGTTGCTGTAGAAACCACCATTTTTGTCCAGAACAGAAAATATTTTCTGTAGCAAAAATATTCCAAAAAGTGATGAAATATTTTTTCTCGGGAAGGTGTCCTAGGGTTTAAAGAATATTTTTGAATTTTCTCAGATTTTTGTGGGCAAGAAAAATTAGGGTTTCTTCGGAGCTCATTGAACTAGCTAGGGTTTTAGAGAGGAAAATGAATATTTTTCATTTAAGAAAAATATTCCCAAGATTATTTTGAGGTGGTTCAGAAGGGGAATGATGATTAGAGAGGGGAATGATGCACTTCGGTGAAAGCCAAGGGTACCCAAGTGTTTAAGTCCATATGAAAAGATTCAAATACTCCAAATTTCAAACTAAAGCCAAATGAAAATCAGGCAAATAAGAGAGGGCAAAAATTAGGCGGTGACAAATAGCGAGGTGTTCGGCACATAGATTGTCTTCGGTATTGCAAGGCGGGTTCCTTGAATGATTTCCAAGTAGTGTATTCGACCGTAGATTCAATGTCTCCCCTCGGCTTCTGCGCGCTTAATGTCCTCGTTTTCCACGTGTCGAGTGAATGCGGACAGTCGGGGTATTTTTTGCAAGTAACACCCCAGCCCTCCAAGGAAGAGCATCTATTTAAAGAGCATGGATATCAGATCCTTTCGGCACCAAGCGGAGAAAATCCTCAGAGACCGCTAGGCAAGACCATTCCAACATGGCCAACATTCTCAGCTCCTCTCCCTGTTCCAACCTAGAGAGAGGCAAGTGGGAGAGGTGCTTTGTGTCCCATAGCCGATTGGCGAAGCTACAAACGTAGGGATTTCTCCCTCCGGCAGATCTGGTCCCTGTTCGAGCAGGGTTGACCTCCTTCGACGGCAAAACCCAGGCGGAGGATTCTCCCAATCTGTCTACAGGAAAATGAGTGTGCTTCGTCCCCTATCTACTGAGGGCACTATAAAAAAATACACTTCCATGATGATACGTGTTTGTCACAGTAGGTCGCGTTTTTTGTCATGCATGTACATCCATGACAAATTTATGACAGAATCAAGATAGTCATGCATGTGCTGTCGTAGAAGTGTTCCTACCAAAATTATCATCGCGGAACTGTCCACTTCCATGACGATAAATCGCGCGTCACAGAAGTGCTTTCGTCAAGGGTGACCGACACGTGGCATCCACCATAACAGAACGCTGTTAAGCTATCGGGTCAGGTTTTGGATCCGATAACCCATTAACAGCCCGACCAATGGGGATTTTCCACGTGTAAAATCATCATTGGCTGGAGGAGACATGTGTCGGGTCCGCGTTGGCATAGGTGTCACTCATCCAATGGGCGAGACGTGCCTATGATATGTTGACACGTGGACCGGCCCATCAAGTTTAAATGGGCCGACCCAACTGAAGGTCCATAAAATTTTGCGGACCATAATGGGCCGGCCCAGCTAAAGGCCCATGAGATTTTGTGGACCATAATGGGCTGGCCCAGCTAAAGGCCCACAAGTTTTTGCGGGCCATAATGGGTCGGCCCAGGTAAAGGCCCAAAAGATTTTTGTGTGCCATAATGGGCCGGCCCAGGTAAAGGCCCATAAGATTCTTACGGATCATAATGGGCCGGCCCAGCTAAAGGCCCACGAGATTTAGCCGACATTAATGGGCCGGCCCAGCTGTAGGCCCACAAGATTTTGAGGACCCTAGTAGGCCGGCCCATTAACTGGCTGCCATGTTTTGGGCCAAATGTCGGCCCATATTTGATCCGGTCCATTAATGGCCTGCCATGCTCCGGGCCTAATAGTGGCCCATATGAGATCCGACCCGTTAAATGCCTACCACGTTCTGGGCCAAATTACGGCCCAGATCAGGTCTGGCCCTTTAAGAGGCTTTGGGCTCAATTATGGCCCATATCAGATTCGGCCCGTCAACTGGACACTATACTTTTGGGCCCACTTACTAAAGGCCCACTTAGTAATTCGGCTTGATATTAGTTTTGGCCTGTTAAGGGCCCGTTTAACATTTCGTCCCTATATTAATTTCAGCCTGTTAAAAGCCCGTCATATAGTTGGGCCTAACTACGGCCCGGTTTGCATCCGGCCTGCTCGCAGCCGATATCTGATTAGGCCAAACAAGGACCGAGACAATTTTGGCCTGTTAAAAGACCGTGATTTGATTCGCACAATCATGGGCCGGGGTTCATTTCGGGCTGCTGCCGGCGCGTGAGCTGTTCGACACGTTTCAGGCCCAACCTACATCGTGATTGCATGACGGCCCGATTATGTACCGTAATTTTATGGTTTGGCCGGTTTACTGCAAAGACATGATATATATACTGTAAAATAACTGTAGCATCGTGAATAAGAAAAACCTGGGCTATACAATAAAGAAATTAAGTCATATTACATCCACTGGGCATCAAAGTTAGCCACTATGATAATAAAGCACAAGCAGATAGCAGATTACATACACTGGGCATCAAAGATCGCCACCAGTGCAAATAAACATGCCGATAAAATAATATACAAAACCGACAGCACTTCAATAGAGTTCAAGAAAGGTTAGCCCTGCTGGGGAGCTGCAGCGCAAGCAGCTGAGTAAGATGATGAGACTGCGCTTGTTCAACACTTATATCTTCCTCACTCTGAAAGATAAACAAGCAGAGAGATGACAGGTTTTGCACATAAAAGTATTAGTGCTGACAATTCATCACATTTCTTACTGACGAATAAAGTGACACAGTTTAAAATTGCATTAACACAATATGGTATTGCTCAGGTCAAGACATGGCAGGAAATGACATTGTGAAGGAGTTGGCAGCTTCACGACACCACTGGATTAAAGATCAAGAACTCATAAGTATCAATGGTTAGTGTGCTGTCAATTTATACCATTTCAGATTGGCAAATAAAGAGACGGTTTAAATAATAGTAGAATGATATGACATTGTTCATAGTTAAGACATTGCAGAATATGACATTGTGCTGTAGTGGGTAGGTTCACCACACCATTGGATTACGGATGAAGAACAGAAGCATACATGCAGTGCAAAAGAAGATCACTTGCTCTGTATAGTTTAATTTAAATGATATGAAGAAGGAACTTGGTTGTACAACTGAAAACTTAAATTGAGAAAGGACAAACTTGTGTTTATGAACTACATAATAAACTTTAAACAAGCAATTTGATGCAAACACCAAAAATAAACAGCTATTGCAGTCATGCCTAACCAAATATATACAACAAAGTTTGAAGGCTTGAGATGGACAAACTTACATTATTGGTGAAGACAAGCTCTATAAAGGCCTTGTCCATGCTGATGGGGGGGCAATTCAAGAAGTTTACCACAGAATCTTCTTCAAAAGCATTGCCTTTATTCTACATTTTGTTAAGAGTAAATATAGATTTGATAATATATGAAAAAATGGAGAATATTTAAGATAAGATGAAGAGTGATGCTACGTAACCAAGTAGCTATAAATGTAAGTGCAGCGATACAGGCAAAAGGTACAGCCTAGAGCAATGCACAGCTAAACTTCTTCAGTACCAACCTTATGGTAAGAGTAAATATAGATCTGATCTGTAGAAAATGGAGGGCAAAGGAAAATAAGCTGCAGAGTGATGGTACATGAACAACTACCTGTCATTATAAGTACACTGATAAAAAACAACATGTACTTACAAGAACAATGCAAAGCTAAAAAAACATTGGCATTGGATATATTCTACACTAATGTAACCATTCATACATATCAGATAATTTGGAGCGAACAATTGATAAGCAAGCTATCATGCATACTGCTATCATATAATGAACCAGGTATGTATGCAAGTACAGTGATACAGGACAACATGTACTAACAAGAGCAAAGCAGCAGGCAGCATATTTGCGGTATCCTATCGTTCTTGTCAAACCGGAATTCTTCTTCGAGTAGATTTCCTGCAAAAAATATATGTAAGGCACATGCGGAAAAGTAGAAGTTCAAATTGTCATGTGATTTCATAGATAGTACATCATCCTGGGAACGAGAGCAGTGCAGAACAAGGTTTTTCCATTCAATGTCTTCTAAATTTAGCATAGGAGACTTCACCGGAAATTCGTTTATAGACTTGCCATCCAAGTGTGATTTCCTCAGGTAACACTGATACTGCTGCAATGCTTCCTTGAAAAGAACAAGCAAGCTTTGCTCGTCATGACTATCCAGATTGACCCTCGCCTAGTTACAACAATGTAATGTAAATCATTGATGTGTTCAATCAGCAGAAAATAGGAAAATAATAACCATGAATAATAGCACTTACACGTAAGTTGGACAGGAAGATGTGAAAATGGTGTTTGTCTTCACAATAATCTTCCCATGATGGGAATATATGCATGTAGTCCCTAACAACATTGAAAGCATTGTCTTTTAAACTGGGTATAAATGGAATGGGGTTCCAATCTGCAGGAATTGGCCGTCTCTTCAATTGGGATAGGTCTTCGGCCGGTGGACTTGCTGTACTTTTTGCTGGAGTGGGATTTTCCTGTGGTACAGCTAGTGCCATGGCAAATGAAATCGATATACCTTTTGCTGGAGTGCAGGTCCTGTGTGGTGGGGCTAGTGGTGTGGCCAGTGAACTATGGGTACAGTTTGCTGGAGTCGGTCCTACGTTTTGTGTCACTGATTGTACAGCCAATATAAGTGGGGTGCTGTCTGATTTCTCTGGCAGCATCACGATTTTCAAGGACTTTGCTGGTGCTCCTTCAGGCTCGGCAATCACCCTATTCCTTTTTGATGTCTGATGCACAAGAACATCATTTGAATGGAAAAACATGTTATGATGAGAGATGGAATATGTATTGATAATGGATGGGCATGGCATCTCGACATATATGATGAGTAAACTAAGCAGATGGCGGTGCAACAAAGTAGAAGAAATGCAAGACAACATATGCAAGATACCCACAATCAATAAAACATTGCCAAATTAGAACAGGCACCTTGATGGGTGAACAGGACAGGCCATCTGCCTTTGACTCCTGAGGTTAGAATAGTCATTAGGATCATATTCTGAACAAGAATCAACAGGTGGGAGCGTATGAGTTTCATTGCATCCAGAATGGCACTCAATGCCTTGGTGCCAATTTTGTAAGTCATTGCAGTGTTTAGCTTCAAGAGTGGACTGCTGCTACTACGACACAAAGCAGCTATATAGATCATAGTGTAGATATAAAGGGAAAACCTTAAGCATCAGAGTAAAATCAGCAAAGTGGAACTTGCTGGAATATATGTGCTAGTATTGCCGGTACGGCTAGAAAGGCTTCGGATACCAACTCTCTTCAAGTGAAGGTGCGGTACTGTTAATATCACTGTAACTCTCAAAGGCGACACAGCTCCCCGCGTTTCCTTGCTATTCTTATAGGATTCAAGTGGGCAGGCCACTACAAATCCTATTCCTATGTTTACAAGATCCTACGAATCAAAGAGGCTCAAAGTGTCCGTCACAACCGACCGTGTAGACCTCTACACTGCAAATGTCCCTGCTCATCTTCAGTACAAGGAACATATTGTACTACTATCATACTCCCTCCGTTCCAAAATATAAGTCTTGGTAGAGATTTCCACTATGGATCACACACAGATGTATCCAGATACATTTTAGAGTGTAGATTCACTCATTTTGCTCCATATGTAGTTCATGGTGGAATCTATACAGATACTTGTATTTAGGAACGGAGAGAGTACATATTAAAGAAGAACGGAAGAGGAACATGGTAAAGAAGAGCAAGCAGATTTTGGGTAATAAAATGTTGGTTGCGCAGTGGCCACACATGATGAACCAGAGCGCATTAAGAATGCAACTCCCAGCTGTCTCTCGACCATTTCAGGCGGTTGGATGAAGATCCTACGTCTCCTAACCCTTCTTCTTCCTCGTCTCTGATTCTTCCCATACAGAACACCGCAGGGCCACCGGCCGGACCATCAACCCCCACCGCTTGTGTTCCTCCGCCACCCCCACCCCCACCCCCGCCCCAACCCCCACCTGCGTCGAGTTTTGTTCGTTCGGTGAGGCCCCACAACCACCCGAGCCCCTTCGATCGCACCGGCGAACTCTGACGAGCTTTGAAAAATCGACTCACCTAATTTTGAAATTTAGTCTACTGTGATTTAACTAGTGTGGAATATAAAAGGGAAAAACCATAAGCATTGGGAGTATAGTGTTGAGCGTGCCATGGCAGATCTGAAGGTGCAAACCGGACAAAGGCAACTTCGCAACCAAGACAAGAAATCAGAGTAAAGCAGTGGCGATCTATTTTCTTGCTGTGATAAATAAGTTGAGCAGACACAAGAGAGTACCGCCTCTGGTGTGGCTCCGTGTACGCATCCGCTGAGAATTTGACAGTGTTGCGGTAGCAATGGCTGTCGGCGGCGTGGAAGCAGATCTAGGAGGGTAGACGGTGGCGGTGGGGCACGGTGGACGAGACGGTCGTAGGAGCGGCGCCGACAAGGTGGACGATGGCGGGGATGAAGCGAGAGGACGGGATGCAAGGATCCCGGTCCGAAGGCGTGGATGAGAGAGGTTGATCTCTTGTAATGGACGGCGGCGTCGGGGTATCAGCTCCGGCATGGTGGAGGAGGACGGCAGTGGATGGGGTGGTGGACGGCGGCGGACAGAGGATGGTGGGGTGGAGAGGGTGTTTTGGCGCCCACGGAGTACGAATGGGGAAAAGGGAGGTAGAGAGGAAGGGGGAACCATGTATTCAGGGCGCGCTTGTCTCAAATGCGAGGAAATTTACAAACTTAGCCACCGTTTCAAATTTCTACTACATCACAGCAACATTAGTCGGTTGGGGATAGGACGGTAATCTCGCATACACCGAATATTTGCCGACGAGAGTTTGTTTTTGGCGCCCACCGTGTATGAATATGATTCGGGGAGGGAGTCGATTTCGGCCAAGGACACACTGTGTTTTGGTGCCTACTGTGTATGAATCCGGGTGAGAGGCGGCTACGTCACGTTTGGGTGAAATTACAAACCTACCCCTATCGAAACCTATAGAAATCTAGCAGATAGGCTTTGCGTGGCAGGGATAGGCAGTAGTGATTTCCATCTCGCAGATTTTGGTTTCGGGCGGTTACTGCGACTTTCCCCGCTTCGTTCAAATTTTGCAGAGTGCACGTTTACCGTGCCAACTCAATTCGAATCTCGTTTGTATTCTATTTTTTTCGGGCGGGATCCATTTTCAATTGGAATTACATTCTATATACATCATTTTTATATATACTTTCAAAGGCACAACAAAGAATTCTGCTCCTTTATATGTATAATATGATTTACAAATACAACGATCTCGAACTCTTAAGGTTGAATTCGAATTTTTTTAACCAAATTATGTTCTACTAAAATGTATGGATTAGGAATATCTACATATTAAATAACATAGATGTGCGTGAATTCATATGAGTATGCATGTTTGATAGATCAATTTTGGTTCGAGTATGGATTACATGTATCATCATCTCGAATTCAAATATTTGAATCCCTTTTTTGTTCACTCCTTTCACACCCATCTCTCTCGCATGGATGCTCCTTCAGGTAGCTATCACTCTCTTTTCTCCATCTCACCCGCACGCTCACTTTATGTTTCTCCTGTCATCGCAAACATGGTCTCTCGACGTCTCCCTTGAGAAGTGTCACACTCTCCCTATCATTATACATTACACGGTTTTCATTATCTCTCACGTCTCTATTGTTCTCTAGTATCACTCGGTACCTAAGCTTTCTTTTTCACCACCACACACACAGTCTCCACTCGTCTTTCACTTTGTCTTTCTCTCTATGGGGTTCTCTCACACACCCTATATGTCTCTACATATGACTCATACCACTAAAATTACTCTCTCTCTCTCTCTCCTGTAGACACAACATTTGTTGCGGTCTCCTTTTCATCTCTGTGACACCCCAAAAATTTGGCCTTGTTTTATTAAATTAAAATTTTGCCAGGAATTAAAACTTTGGATTTCTGAGCTCCATTTTGATCTTTGACTCATTTCCTTCCCTGTTATGATGAGTTTTTCCCAAAGAGAAAACTTTTCAAATATGTTATTGGACTTGTTTAACCTCTCAAGAAAAACTTTCCTTTTATCAGTGTAACTAATTAACTAACTTAATTGCCTGATCTTTACTTTCTTGAAAATAGTTTTTCAACGTTAAATGGCCATATTTGAACTACAACCATTTGATAGATTCACTTCAAATTTCCACAAAAATTTGGAGATGTCAGGTTATGTTTTTAAATCACTTTTATGCAAAAATATATTTCCTTCATGGAATATTTTGAGCCCTGCACTCAATTTTTCTTCTCTGGTCCAGAGTGCATTTTGCACTACAACCCTTTTATATATTTCTTTAAAACTTCTACCAAAATTAGGGGAGGTCAGTAGGAGCATATTATTCCACTTTGTGCAAAAATCCAGGGTTGTTCTTTGAAAATTTTGAGTGAATCAACCTCATTTCCATTCTGGACCAACTTGATGATTTGTACAGCAACACCCATTTTAGTTGCTCCTATATCCATGGTTATTTCTCCTACTTGTAGTCCTCCATGTTAAACCCCTTAACCCAGGAGCATGCACCCATTAGATCAATTTTGGTTCATGAAATAATGCCATTTATTTCCTGTCCAGAATTGAAATTCTGCTAGACTTGCACTAACAAGTTTGTGCATTTCACCAAATAACCACACCACCCTCTCTTTCATCCACAGAGACCCCCATCTGGAGTTTTTGGCCACTCCAAGACATGCCTAGGTGCCATTGGCATTTTGTCAAACACCTGGAGAGCATGACCAGTTTTGACATGAGTTTTGGCATTGCACTGTGAACTTGCACCTTTGATCAAAATAGCATGTCCACTAGACTCCCCGTTGATCCTAACCTCGATCTGGTAAACCCCACCCTCACCTGCGACCTGTAGCATGCCGCGGCATTGTGTCGAACATCTGGTGTGCGTGTACTGGAGGCGCCCAGAGCGCGCATATTGCATGCCGCGCACACGAGCCGACACGCTGGCCCCACGGCTTTGGCCCGCTCTGCAAAACCTCGCCACACGCTCCCCTCCTCGCAGCAACGCGCCAAGCAGCCCCCGCCGCGCCCGGCAGGCCAAGCGCTAGCCGCCGCCGCCGCCCGACAGCCCTGCGCCGTTCAGCGCCGCCCAAGCCTCGCCCGCTCGCCACCTGGCCCTGGAGCAGTGCGAGCTCATCCGCAAGCGTGTCTGCTAGCCCTCGTCGCCGCCACGTCGCCCTAGCTACAGAACGTCAGTTCGCCGGCCGCCCTTATCCACCGCCGCGGAACCGACCTCGGCGAGCTATAAATGGACACCCCGAGCCCCTCTGAGCACGCAGGCGACCTTATGCTACCCCCATGGCGCTCCCCTGCCTCGCATTCGACCCGGGGAGGCCTCCTTCCTCGTCTCCGGCAACTCCTGCCGCCGCCACCGCCCCGGCCAATCCGGCACCTCCAGTACCTCCCCCTCTCCGTTCTCTTCGCCAGGAACTTCCTCATTCCCCTGTGAACCCAACCCCCTACTTAATTTTGATCGGGAGCCATCGCCGCCAACAAATCACTTTGTCACCGGAGCTTCCCTCCGCCGCGGAGCTCGCCGCCGGCGATTTCCTCCACCTCCGACGACCCCACGACCACCGGGAGAACCGCCCCAGCCGTGCGGATCCATCCCTACCCTCTGGAGCCCGCGAGGAGCAGCCAAACGCCGGCGACGATCGCTGGAGCCCCGCTCCGCTCGGGCAGAGGAGGGAGACGACGCGCGGCGACTGGTCAAACCTGACCAGTGGGCTCCTGGACCCACTGTCAGCGACCCCGCGCCGTCCATGCTGGAGTAAGTGGAGGCGTCATACCCGTAATACGTCTTCTCTGCGCGAAAGCGTAATCTCTTCAAAACGTTTTCTTTTCTGTTTTAATTTAAAAACAGATTTTGACCAGAACTTTGACTGGCTATAACTTTTTAAATATAACTCCAAATGAGTTGATTCTTTTTCCTACCTTCCTCAAATTTGGTCTAGTTTATTTTAAGATTTATTTGAAAAAAAATTCAAACAACTTTTTTGTTCTGTTTTTGAAATGTGTGTTAATTCAAATATATTTTCAAATAGGATTTTGGGGAGAGAGAAGAAACTTTCAAAAGTTTGGAGAGCACCCTGCCTTTCCACACATTGAAGGCAAGCATTCTGAATCCCGGCATAATATTTTGGTGTGATCGTTGATGCATTTATAACACCACCGCGTTTCGAAGGCTTGTTATTTCATGTGATATGATCATATGCATGGGTGCATGTTATTGATTTCCATGCTGTTGGAAATGAACACACTTGTGATGATAACCATCCTCATGTGCCTTGCATGCATACCGGTAGGAACCGGGAAAACCTCTGCCTTGGGTAGGCATGAGTTTGTCGCCGGTCACCGTCGGGACGGTTATGTCCGGTATGGCATGGTAAGATATAATGAGTGTTGATTGTATTGGTTGAAATATATTCGTTATACTAATCATGCAGGGAATACTTAAACCTCCTGAGTCGACCGTAGATCGAGTCTTGTTCCAGTAACCCCCATACTTGTTTCGTACTACCACTCGTCTCTACAGCAACTAGAGTACGGTTCAGTAAGTTGTCAACCTCTTGCTAGCACACACCGTATAGAGAGGCCATGGTGGAAGATACCGGTTGTAGCTGGTAGGCAGGCCACCTGGTCCGGGGCATGGGTGTTTCCGGTTGGGACCGAGAGGGGAGGCCACCCCTTAGAGCGCGCGATATAAGTTTGATCCCATGCTACGCGAGGTTGTAGCCTCCCCACTTAGAGTTGCTTAACAGGTGTCGTGGGTGATTCCAGACACGTGTGAGTTAAGCTGGTGTGTGCAAGTTAGGTGTGTTTTCAACAAAAAGACCGTAGACGGAATTAGTCCCGATGGACTAAAGAAATCCATTACTCGTGGGTAAAGAGTACACCCTCTGTAGAGAATAAACCTATTCGAATAGCTGTGTCCGTGGTTAAGGATTTCAGTCTGGGATGGGTCAGGTGTCTGTCTTAGTGTCGGTCTTCGGAGGTGAAACGGTTAACCAGAAAATGGAATTACTACTCGTGACTTGTGATATCTATGATTATTGTTATTGTTGACTAACACGTGATATTATTGTTATTACCGAGTATCTCTGGGATGGTTCTACCTCCGGGATATTCATTATGATTGTTTCTTTTAAAGCCCTTTATGTGGTGTCGCTCAGACGCCCGACTGTGGCATTTCTTTTAAAGCCCTTTATGTGGTGTCGCTCAGACGCCCGACTGTGGCATTTCTTTTAAAGCCCTTTATGTGGTGTCACCCAGACGCCTGACTGTGGCATTTCTTTTAAAGCCCTTTATGTGGCGTCGCCCAGACGCTCGACTGTGGTATTTCTTTTAAAACCCTTTATGTGGCGTCGCCCAGACGCCCGATTGTGGTATTTCTTTTAAAACCCTTTATGTGGTGTCGCTCAGACGCCCGACTGTGGCATTTCTTTTAAAGCCCTTTATGTGGTGTCGCTCAGACGCCCGACTGTGGCATTTCTTTTAAAGCCCTTTATGTGGTGTCGCTCAGACGCCCGACTATGGCATTGCTTGTTATCTATTTCATAAATTTTAATACTACTATGTTATTGCATTTTATAAATAACTTGCTTGCACGCATCAGAGTTTCATTTATCTATTGTGACTGACGTCATGAGCATAAAATGTTTTCAGCACATCATTGTTATATTATACCTGTGTTCATAATGTTTGCGAGTACATTCAAAGTACTCACTGGCTTGTCCCTGGCTATTGTCTTGGCCAGATTTTCTTGCACGGAGAGGAGCGACGCGATGCCAGCCCCGGAACCCACTCAATGGAGATAGCAGCCTCGCGAAGATAGGAATTAACCTGGTCAGCTGTTCCCGTGGGAAATGGAGTCCCATAGACACTGATGTTTCACAACCCGCTTCCGTCATCAACCACTAGAAACCATTTGTTGTACTCACAGGCCAGAATGGTCTTGTACTACATATTTTGTATTTTGCTTGGAATTTCTGTATCAAGTTGGAGCCTCATCAGCTAACAGTAATCCTCGGGCTGATGAGCACGACGGTCTTTTCGGGAAATTTATTACCCGGAAAACCCGGTCGTGACAGGCTTGGTATCAGAGCCAGACTGACCATTGGCTAATCATATCTTAGCCAGGTCAATAAACTTAGGCAAACCAACCCACTAGACCTTAGCCAAACCCCAGCCAAGCTTCTCATGCAAGATAGCCACACAGTGACCCAACACCTTTTGGCAGTCGGTGCCCAACCTATCAACCTAACCTGTCGCTCATGCGCCAGTGACCGGCCCCTAAATAGTCCTTTCTCGCAAGCGTGCGGAGGAAGACTCCGTCCCCTTTTTCTTATAAAAAGGGCACGCTAGCCTCAACCAGCACATCACAGCCGCTACCCCAAACCGAGCCATAATGCCTGGCCCTGCCGTGCACAACGAGACCACCGCAACCAACCTTGGAGGTTTTGCGACCATCCTCGCAAACCTCACCCGTCGTGCCTATGCATTAGAGGAGCCACCAGAATATGTTGTGTATCAAGGACCAATGAGCGGTGAAGACCGTCAATTCTGGGCCACTGTGCACATCTATGGTAGGGGTCTAGCACCCAAGCGCCCCTACAGGTTCACCGGAAGGACAACTTCCTTTGAGCCACAAGCCATCCAGCTAGCCGCTCGAGAGGCTATAGTTCATCTCAGGCACTTGTCGCCCAGAATTAACTGTCGCTCGTTCCACTACTACCCCAGACGTGAAGGGTATGGTAGACCACCCCAAGTTGCCAATGGAGATCACGAGACGGACCCCGCATTGTTGCACCTAGTGCGCTATGTAAGTGCACTGGAGGCACTGTTCGACCAGATCACTATTGATCTAATCGCAGATCGTGGAGAGCTGGTTCGTCGAGACCCGGCGAGAGGAGAAAACGAGCCCAACGCCGACAACCCAGTCGTGCTGTTTGGACAACCGATCGAGACCCCGAGGTCTGCCCCAGCCATCGGCCAAGGTGCTGCGATAACCCCAGAAGTGCTTCGTCGCATATTGGGAGCACACTCCAACGGGGTTGTGGCCAACAATCCCCGCGATGGTCATCATCACTACACCGACCCTGCAGTTCCCCCGCCATCTCCGACTAATCCCGGCAGAGAGACTCGTGGAGAAGCCTCGACATCCACCAGGCACGCCCGTTTAGACATAAACGAGGTAGACTAAGCCGTATGAGTAGTACCGAGCCTCAGTGTATCCTCGCTTTGTAATCACGCGACCGTGTATATTAACGCAGCCTGTCGTTGTGCCTCTGTCTTAATAGTAGCCTTGCGTATTTGGTCAGCGCATAGCTGCATATTTTTTCGGGCACAACTACCAAAACCAACCCGACGACAACCACAGTAACGCGTTTATTATGAGATATGTGTATCTCTGACACTGACCCGACCTTTGGAGCTAAGCTGGCAAATTTTTACCTTTCACCACGGTAAAATGATCCGGCTCCATTGCTATATAGAGGCCACCTTGTGACCTTACCCAGCAACCCTCACCTTGTGCACCACACTCACGCTTTTTCCTGTCATGCCGAACCCCAGCATTCATCTGAGAACCCCAGATGCTACCCCAGGTAGCTTTGTCAAAATATTGTGGGATTTTACCTGCAGTACCATGGGTTCTACCCAACCACCTCAGTACGAGCTGTTCAAATCAAGGATCACCCCATCCACCTCGGAATATTGGGCAGCAGTACACATTCCTCCTGTAGACCCCAACCAAGATCCAACGGAAATTTCCTTCATGGGGAAATCTATGCCAACCCCACACTTGGCCATAGAGGCTGCTGCGAAAGAAGCGATTGCTCGTCTTCGATCCGCAGTACCCTATGCCCGCGAACGAGGATATTATTACTTTCCGAGTCGTGCAGCACCCGGAGAAGTTACATCTTTTCCCGGTGGACGTATTGAGAGAGACCCAGTTCTGGCCAACCTTATCCAGTACATCATTGCTCAAGAGCATTTGAACCAGCGAGTGATGGATTATCTCCAGAGCCTCACAGATTTAAATCCTCAGATTGCCATCGGCAGACCATTGAGACCCGACACGGAGAGACGCATACATCGACTGGTCAATCCACTTCCTCCAATAGAAGAGGAGTGTATTCCTTTACCAGAGACATTTTATCAGGACCCCGTTCAGTTACCGTTTTCATTTTAGACGTCGCTACTGTATTTGTTTTCGCAGCATTTATATTTATGTGTGTGACTTATGCGTGATACCCTGAATTTGTGCGACGAGTCAATTATTTGGGCTTCTGCTAATGTGTGTAGTTTTTGTTGTGGTTTATGCTCCTTTAAATTAACTGTTTTTCCCTCGCGAAACCTTGGAGTGAGATTTCTTTTCCCTGAGTTGCTACATCTACACTTTCTCACGACGTGGATTATTTAATTTCACTCAGCACCACGCGCAGGCTCACAACCATAATCATTCGGACACATACACTGTTTGCAAAATTTTGCAACGGTGTTACATCCAGCTAATCACCCCCTAACAACAATTAGCACCCGACACACTCCATCTACTCTTCATGATCACCACCACCGCGGAGAGCCAACACCCGAGCCGCAGCGTCACGATACTCGTCGAAGATCATCGCGCACAGGAGCACAGAGAGCCCCAGCAGTGTCGCCAGCCCTCCGCATATCAGGATCACAAACCAGTCCGGCATCGCCTCCGCCATTAGAGCCTCACCCAAGCTTCTGTAAGCAGTAATGGAGAAAGAAGGAGGAGGAGAAGTGAGGCCAAATGTGAGGAAGAAGAGAGAGGCACCCCGGCCGTTTTTATACCTCGAGCTCGGTGTACGATGGGCGAAGTCCACCAACGCCGCTCGTCGCCTATCGCCAGTGTTCGGAGTCGAATCCGCGAGCAGTGCCGACAGCGCGCTGGCCCGCGAGGTGAGTGCACGCTGCACCGGCAGCTAGCACGCCGCGCACTACCACGGTACGGCCTAGATGCCCTATGCATTAGGCATCGCCGGTGGAGAAAGCGCGAGAAAGCGCGCGGGAGAGAGGAGGAAGAGAGAGCCAGAGGTAGAAGGAAGAGCCAGTGGGAGAAGAAGAGGCTGACAGTGGGCCCCGGGTCCACCTGTCGGCCAGAGAGAGCACTGTGCTCTCGGGTACGACCAGCGTTTATTTAAATTTAGAAGATTATTCTAAATTTTTATCCAGCGTAGAAATCACCCGATTTTGTTCCGAACCGTAGACTTTTCCACGCATCACCAGTATCCACACTGTGGTTTTTCACCACTTATTGCCCTCTCACTGTAGCCACTTTTTATTGCGTATAGTTTTCTTAAAACAGCTTTTAACAAATCTCGAGGACGAGATTTTTCTTAAGGGGGGTAGTATCTGTGACACCCCAAAATTTTGGCCTTATTTTATTAAATTAAAATTTTGCCAGGAATTAAAACTTTGGATTTCTGAGCTCCATTTTGATTTTTGACTCATTTCCTTCCCTGTTATGATGAGTTTTTCCCAAAGAGAAAACTTTTCAAATATGTTATTGGACTTGTTTAACCTCTCAAGAAAAACTTTCCTTTTATCAGTGTAACTAATTAACTAACTTAATTGCTTGATCTTTACTTTCTTGAAAATAGTTTTTCAAGGTTAAATGGCCATATTTGAACTACAACCATTTGATAGATTCACTTAAAATTTACACAAAAATTTGGAGATGTCAGGTTATGTTTTTAAATCACTTTTATGCAAAAATATATTTCCTTCATGGAATATTTTGAGCCCTGCACTCAATTTTTCTTCTCTGGTCCAGAGTGCATTTTGCACTACAACCCTTTTATATATTTCTTTAAAACTTCTACCAAAATTAGGGGAGGTCAGTAGGAGCATATTATTCCACTTTGTGCAAAAATCCAGGGTTGTTCTTTGAAAATTTTGAGTGAATCAACCTCATTTCCATTCTGGACCAACTTGATGATTTGTACAGCAACACCCATTTTAGTTGCTCCTATATCCATGGTTATTTCTCCTACTTGTAGTCCTCCATGTTAAACCCCTTAACCCAGGAGCATGCACCCATTAGATCAATTTTGGTTCATGAAATAATGCCATTTATTTCCTGTCCAGAATTGAAATTCTGCTAGACTTGCACTAACAAGTTTGTGCATTTCACCAAATAACCACACCACCCTCTCTTTCATCCACAGAGACCCCCATCTGGAGTTTTTGGCCACTCCAAGACATGCCTAGGTGCCATTGGCATTTTGTCAAACACCTGGAGAGCATGACCAGTTTTGACATGAGTTTTGGCATTGCACTGTGAACTTGCACCTTTGATCAAAATAGCATGTCCACTAGACTCCCCGTTGATCCTAACCTCGATCTGGTAAACCCCACCCTCACCTGCGACCTGTAGCATGCCGCGGCATTGTGTCGAACATCTGGTGTGCGTGTACTGGAGGCGCCCAGAGCGCGCATATTGCATGCCGCGCACACGAGCCGACACGCTGGCCCCACGGCTTTGGCCCGCTCTGCAAAACCTCGCCACACGCTCCCCTCCTCGCAGCAACGCGCCAAGCAGCCCCCGCCGCGCCCGGCAGGCCAAGCGCTAGCCGCCGCCGCAGCCCGACAGCCCTGCGCCGTTCAGCGCCGCCCAAGCCTCGCCCGCTCGCCACCTGGCCCTGGAGCAGTGCGAGCTCATCCGCAAGCGTGTCTGCTAGCCCTCGTCGCCGCCACGTCGCCCTAGCTACAGAACGTCAGTTCGCCGGCCGCCCTTATCCACCGCCGCGGAACCGACCTCGGCGAGCTATAAATGGACACCCCGAGCCCCTCTGAGCACGCAGGCGACCTTATGCTACCCCCATGGCGCTCCCCTGCCTCGCATTCGACCCGGGGAGGCCTCCTTCCTCGTCTCCGGCAACTCCTGCCGCCGCCACCGCCCCGGCCAATCCGGCACCTCCAGTACCTCCCCCTCTCCGTTCTCTTCGCCAGGAACTTCCTCATTCCCCTGTGAACCCAACCCCCTACTTAATTTTGATCGGGAGCCATCGCCGCCAACAAATCACTTTGTCACTGGAGCTTCCCTCCGCCGCGGAACTCGCCGCCGGCGATTTCCTCCACCTCCCACGACCCCACGACCACCGGGAGAACCGCCCCAGCCGTGCGGATCCATCCCTACCCTCTGGAGCCCGCGAGGAGCAGCCAAACGCCGGCGACGATCGCCGAAGCCCCGCTCCGCTCGGGCAGAGGAGGGAGACGACGCGCGGCGACTGGTCAAACCTGACCAGTGGGCCCCTGGACCGACTGTCAGCGACCCCGCGCCATCCACGCTGGAGTAAGTGGAGGCGTCATACCCGTAATATGTCTTCTCTGCGCGAAAGCGTAATCTCTTCAAAACGTTTTCTTTTCTGTTTTAATTTAAAAACAGATTTTGACCAGAACTTTGACTGGCTATAACTTTTTAAATATAACTCCAAATGAGTTGATTCTTTTTCCTACCTTCCTCAAATTTGGTCTAGTTTATTTTAAGATTTATTTGAAGAAAATTTCAAACAACTTTTTTGTTCTGTTTTTGAAATGTGTGTTAATTCAAATATATTTTCAAATAGGATTTTGGGGAGAGAGAAGAAACTTTCAAAAGTTTGGAGAGCACCCTGCCTTTCCACACATTGAAGGCAAGCATTCTGAATCCCGGCATAATATTTTGGTGTGATCGTTGATGCATTTATAACACCACCGCGTTTCGAAGGCTTGTTATTTCATGTGATATGATCATATGCATGGGTGCATGTTATTGATTTCCATGCTGTTGGAAATGAACACACTTGTGATGATAACCATCCTCATGTGCCTTGCATGCATACCGGTAGGAACCGGGAAAACCTCTGCCTTGGGTAGGCATGAGTTTGTCGCCGGTCACCGTCGGGACGGTTATGTCCGGTATGGCATGGTAAGATATAATGAGTGTTGATTGTATTGGTTGAAATATATTCGTTATACTAATCATGCAGGGAATACTTAAACCTCCTGAGTCGACCGTAGATCGAGTCTTGTTCCAGTAACCCCCATACTTGTTTCGTACTACCACTCGTCTCTACAGCAAGTAGAGTACGGTTCAGTAAGTTGTCAACCTGTTGCTAGCACACACCGTACAGAGAGGCCATGGTGGAAGATACCGGTTGTAGCTGGTAGGCAGGCCACCTGGTCCGGGGGCATGGGTGTTTCCGGTTGGGACCGAGAGGGGAGGCCACCCCTTAGAGCGCGCGATATAAGTTTGATCCCATGCTACGCGAGGTTGTAGCCTCCCCACTTAGAGTTGCTTAATAGGTGTCGTGGGTGATTCCAGACACGTGTGAGTTAAGCTGGTGTGTGCAAGTTAGGTGTGTTTTCAACAAAAAGACCGTAGACGGAATTAGTCCCGATGGACTAAAGAAATGTGTTACTCGTGGGTAAAGAGTACACCCTCTGCAGAGAATAAACCTATCCGAATAGCCGTGTCCGTGGTTAAGGATTTCAGTCTGGGATGGGTCAGGTGTCGGTCTTAGTGTCGGTCTTCGGAGGTGAAACGGTTAACCAGAAAATGGAATTACTACTCGTGACTTGTGATATCTATGATTATTGTTATTGTTGACTAACACGTGATATTATTGTTATTACCGAGTATCTCTGGGATGGTTCTACCTCCGGGATATTCATTATGATTGTTTCTTTTAAAGCCCTTTATGTGGTGTCGCTCAGACGCCCGACTGTGGCATTTCTTTTAAAGCCCTTTATGTGGTGTCGCTCAGACGCCCGACTGTGGCATTTCTTTTAAAGCCCTTTATGTGGTGTCGCCCAGACGCCCGACTGTGGCATTTCTTTTAAAGCCCTTTATGTGGCGTCACCCAGACGCCCGACTGTGGTATTTCTTTTAAAACCCTTTATGTGGCGTCGCCCAGACGCCCGACTGT